>NC_046219.1:28103303-28382748 GCF_011004875.1 Balearica regulorum gibbericeps
TTCCATGCCTGGCTTCTGGAGGAAATCCCTTTCTCCCCAGGGAAAAGTTTTAGTGTCTTTTGCATCCTCTTTTCTGACAGCTGAGTCTAGAGTGTTAAAAAATTTTTAAAAAATAATAAAAGTTAGGGTACAGATATGTGGTTTCAAGAACTTTTGAGATGCCATGACATAAGTGGCTTCTATTTTATGTCTTAAAGTGTAGAAGTCCTGTTCTTCTGAATGTACTTTAAAGTCTGTGCCCATCAGTGTTGTAAGATCTTAGAATACTGATGAGCCAAAGATGGAGACTTCCCAAATAATCTTGTTGTGTAAATAAAGACTGACAAAGTATAATAGCTTATGGGAAATGAAGCAATTAAAGAATGTATTATCTCATGATAGTTCATTTTCAGCATCTGTTTTATAAGGCCTTATTACCATAATACTAATCAATGTACTAATGATGTACTAATGACGTTATGTGCATTCCCTTACTTTGATTTTGGTCTTTATACTAATGTACATAAATTTTTATTTTTTAGGATGAAGTAAGAGAAAATATTTCACGTGGAATGGCAATTTTAGGCCCTACATTTACGCTGGATGCACTTGTGGAGTGTCTTGTGATTGGTGTTGGTACTATGTCAGGTGAGACCTTGTATAATTCCTGCCATTCCTGTTAACATCTTAAAGCAGCTGCTAAAATTTTCTCTTGAGCATTCTTAAAAATGAATGACACTTTTGGTACATGCACACCTATTTCATATTCTTGCAAAAACTAGTGTTTCTAAAAATGACTCCAGGTGAAGGAAAGTTATTCTAGTTCAATTAAAAATAACCAATCTTACTGTGTCCCCCCCTCCATCTTTTGATCTTCTTCAGTGTGCAGTAACAGTTGCCTTTCCTTAAAAAGAGAACAGTTAAATGTAATAAACAAAGGATTTTCATGTGCAAAAAACTAATTTCTTTGTAAAATAAATTGCAGTTCCACAGTAAGTACTAAAGTGGGGTTTTTTGTTTGTCTGGGGTTTTTTTTTGTTTCTTGTTTGTTTTTTAAACTATCTATCTTGCATACCTTAAAGGCATCTTTCAAATCATTTGGTTTTTAAATTCTTTTGGACCTTTGAGGGGGGAGGGAAATGTGTGTTAATAAGCTGTTTTCCTGTTTACATCTGGGAGGAAAGAAACCCCAAACCTCGTTTTGGTGTAGCATGTAGTTGATTTTTTTTTTTAATTATTTATACTGTTAGCTCTTTTGCCTTTATTAAGGGGGTTCTGTAATGCATGTACAACATAGCATATTGACTTTTTCTGGATACCAGACTTGTGAAAGAGTAGGTGGGGTATATACTATTTTATTCTCTGAATGCTTAATTGGCCATCTTTCACAAGGGATTTCAATACATAATGTTGGCTAACTGTTCTTTGCTTAGATAAGGGAGGAGTTTCAAGCTTTCATTGTGAAGCTTTAAAATCTTAGTAAACTGTAATTATTTTATTATTTATTTAGATTTACGCTTTAAAAATTTTCTGTAAATACCATAAATACATATCATGCTTGGAATAAGCTAATACAAAAAGACTAGAGCTTAACATGCTTGTTTTTCTTTAATCTAGACAGTTCCTTTTATAGTCTGCAGTGTCAGTTTAATGGTTTCTTTCTTACTTCTGCAACACTTCAAGTATATCTAAAGCCTTATGCATATTCAAATGTCTTTTTCAATGACTTTTTTTTTTTTTAAATGTAGGCGTACGACAACTTGAAATTATGTGCTGCTTTGGTTGTATGTCTGTTCTTGCCAACTACTTTGTCTTTATGACTTTCTTTCCGGCTTGCGTGTCCTTGGTATTAGAGGTAAGACCAACTTCAAGACAGCATCAAGCTTAGTATTCAGACCCTGTGCTTCTTGTAGGCTATGCATTTCTTCACTGAGGTATACACCAGCATGTTTGTCTTCCTTTCGAGGTGAACAGAGGGAATGCACAAAAAGAGTTATGGTGGCTCAGCTGATGGACAGTAACTTGTTAATGCCACTGTAAATGAGTCACACTCAATAGTATGAGTTCTGATCTAAAGCAGAGTAAACAAATTCTATTTTAAATTAATGGCTGTCTAGGCTTTTCTACTATTTAAAGCCTACCACAGGCTAAACAGTAGACTGTAGGCTAATGCTTTTGTTGGCAATTTCTTAATGATCAAATAAAAATACAATGTTGAAGCTCACTTGTTGGTTCTTCTAATATGTACTAAATAGGACCTATTTTTAAATTTTGTTATTTTTGCAGCTTTCGAGAGAGAGTCGTGAAGGGCATCCTATATGGCAGCTTAGCCATTTTGCTCGTGTTCTGGAAGAAGAAGAAAATAAACCAAATCTTGTAACACAGAGGGTCAAAATTATTATGGTTTGTGGCTTTTTTCACCTGTAGTTATGCAATCAGTAAGATGTCCTGGCACAATGAATAAATTATTTTCTATAGACTTCTGTTCTGCATCCCATTAGTCTAGTTTACTGTGGTAATTTTTGATAGTGTCCCCTGTATCTACACCTAAAGTCTTCCTGTGTACGCCATTTCTGTGCAAAACATGGCTTTTTCATGTGTACTAATTCTTTCCCTCTTACCCCTACAGTGCCCTCGGCTTCCTCTGCTTATTACTTGAGCCAAGAGGAAGGATGTGGTGGGACAGGCTCAAAGCGATGAGTGTTATGATAAGCCAGAAATGGTGTTGATGAGAGGTGTGGAAAATCAGCCTTTAGCTTTAGACTTTTGAGGCATGGGAAACAAAACAAACAAACAAAACCCAAAAAGTTTAATCTTGGTAGGTTAGATACCTAGTTACAGTTGAAAAATTAATATTTGTTTTGTGTTTTTAATACAGTCGCTGGGTTTGGTTCTTGTTCATGCCCACAGTCGCTGGATAGCGGAACCAGCTGCTCAAAACAGTACTGTAGAAAATGCAGTGGGATTGGATGAGAATGCACCGAAGAGAATTGATCCTAATGTTTCATTATGGCAGTTCTACCTTTCTCGGTAGGCGACTTCACAGAAGAGAAGTGTATTTCCTTGATTAGGGTCTATTCTCCAGTGCTGCCAAGCTATGGTCCTAGAGTACAACACTTGTAAACTTGTAGGTCTGACCACTGTAGGATTTCTTGGAACCAGAGATGACATTTCATAAGAAATATTTCAATATTATGCCATTTGTTCAATCTCCTTGAAGTAATAAGAACGTGATCAGGAGCCAGCTGTCCTGTATGCATCATAACACTATCTTTTCCCACTAGCACTGACACCTTTCAGAGCACACTGGAAAATAAATTTTCTGACTGCACTAGAGTAAATATGCAGAGCTTCTAACCATTCACATACAAGTGTAAAAGCCACGTCATTATTGCTTTTCCTTCAGCTCAACTGAAGTCAGCAGCAGCTGTGGTTCCATGTTGCTTCTGAAAACTCAGAATTGTCTCTTAGTTTTCCCCCCCTCCTAGCTGTTCAACTTCCATCATAGTAGTCATTATTGGTAGAAGATGATAATTGAAACTTTCTGCTTTATCGTTGGGACATAGTTGTTGTTAAATGAATTTGATGTAGCTGTTAAATAGTGAATATTTTCCAGTCATTTCTCTTACTGGGACTGTTTTTTAACTAAGATTTAGAAAATAGGTAATGAAATCTAAAAATTCTTAATACGAAGAATGATTTCTCTACCCTACCCTAACCTGGCACACTTGAATGTCCTGCCAGAAATTTCTTTTGACAGAAATTTCAGTAACTATATAAATGATGATCAAACTATTACCCTTTCTAAAGCAAAGGGATGTCAGAATGTTGTTATAAAAAAAAAAAAAATTGTATATACCATGTATTTACTTCTTGATTTGTCTTTTTTAGAATGGCCAGTATGGATATTGAACAAGTAATCACTCTTGGATTAGCCCTTCTCCTTGCTGTGAAATATATTTTCTTTGAGCAAGCAGAGACCGAATCCACACTCTCACTGAAGAATCCTATAACATCTCCAGTGACGGTCCAGAAAAAGGTCCCTGAGAACTGTTGCAGGAAGCAATCTGGACTTCTGAAAAACAATCAGATATCTAACACAGTAGAAGAAGCTTTAGTTCCCAAAGATGTAAATGGTAATTTTTGGCATTTTAAAGTCTGAACCTATGCCTGATTATTTGGAACAAATAGTGAAATCTGTATTAGCATGTTGCATTTGGATTTTTGTAAACCAAAGTTAATTTTAATTGTCTTTATGCAGCTGAAGTCATAAAACCTGTATTAGCAGAATCATCAATCAAGGCTACATTTGTAGTTGGCAGTGGCAACCCTGTGGAAACTTCCTCATTTCCTAATAGAAAAGAGGAAGATGTTGAGTTACCTAAAGAACCGCGTTCTATTGCAGAATGTGTTTGTATACTTGGAAATGCAGAGGTATGGAAAAATAACATTTTTTTTTAACCTCTACTGCAACATCTGATTTAAAAATTCTTACAGTTCATTTTCCAGCTTTTAAATGATCCTATTGACCATAATATCATTCTTCAGAAAATTATATGGCTCTAATATCTTGGCGGGGGGAGGGAAGACCAAAACAAGGGGGGGGAAACAAAACAACACCCTTTCATAAGTCGCTTCTGCTCCAAACAGTTTCTGTTGCATTTTTTCTTCAATATAGATGATAGAAAGATAGGTGTATGTTTTTGAAGTCGTAAAGAAATAATATTTTATTATGAGTCTCCCTCTATCCCCAAGATTGAGGGGAGAGCAGCTTCATCATTCATGACATACCAAGTAACTGAAGCTTCATCATGTATGCATATAAGTTGGTGTCTGAGTAAACATTTTTTTATCATATATTGTCCTACTATAAAACCTGACATTGGCAGTTGGTTCCTTTAGATGTTCTCTGATATTGTCAAAGTAAAGTTGTTACCCTTTTTCATTTGGAAACATTTAAAAGGATTTTCACCAAGAGAATCTATGCTTTTTCTCCCCACCCTTTACATTTCCAGAAGGGAGCAAAATTCCTTACTGATGCTGAGGTCATCAGCTTAGTTAATGCTAAGCATATTCCTGCATACAAACTGGAAACAGTGATGGAAACTCAGGAGCGAGGTGTGGCCATTCGCAGACAGATGTTATCTAAGAAACTCCCTGAACCTTCATCTTTGCAATATCTTCCTTATAGGAATTACAATTATTCTTTGGTAAGTAAAAGGCATACAAGCAAAACTCACTGTAAAACCATTTTCCAAACCTATGAAATATCTGCTCGGAGTGATGCATACGAATTAAGTTTTGACCGAGCTCGTTGTTGGGGGGGGGAGGGGGCAAACATAAGGCACTACCTTTTATTGTTCTTGATGTTTTTAAACCTAGTCAGGTAGGTAAGTTTTGTAGCTTACCCAAAAAATATTTCCTACCAAGGTACGCAGTTGCCTTATCTCCTAAATGCAGAATTCTACTCATACTGAGCCTGAGTTCAGCTGAATGAAAATATTACCTCGAGCTCAAGTTAAAATGGAGGTTTATTTAACATTAATTTAACAGTATTAAATTAATTTTATTTAATAGTGTTTAAGACTTAATAAGATTCAATAGGTCTGCCAAATACTAGACTTTAGCAGTATTAGCTGTTGATAGCTGTAGCTGTAACTTTTTGAGGTGGCAATTGGTTGATTTATGGGTAGGGTTGTGGTTTTTTTTGCTAAGATACCTTGTTGTAGTCATGTGCATAGTATGTAGCATGCTGTACTGTATCACTGTACATGTAAACTTAATGATACATTTTCCATTATTTTTTTAAGGTTATGGGAGCTTGCTGTGAAAATGTGATTGGATATATGCCTATTCCTGTAGGTGTAGCAGGACCACTATTTTTGGATAACAAAGAGTTTCACATTCCAATGGCAACAACAGAAGGATGTCTTGTAGCAAGCACAAACAGAGGATGTAGAGCAATATGTGTAAGTATTGTTTTGAGTAGCTTGAAAAAAATTCTATATTACAAAAAGTATTTGGGGGTGATACAAGGTGTGGGGTTTTTTGACTTCCTAAAAACTAAAATTTACTTTCAGTAATGTTACTTTGTTTCCCTTCTGCTTTGATTTTTAGCTTGGTGGAGGAGCAAGTAGCCGCATTCTGGCAGATGGGATGACTCGAGGACCTGTTGTTAGGCTGCCCACTGCTTGCCAGGCTGCAGAAGTGAAAGTTTGGCTTGAAAGCCCTGAAGGCTTTAAAATAATGAAGGAAGCTTTTGACAGCACAAGTAGGTTAGTACAATGGCTATTCCAGCCTTATTTCCTGATATAAGACTTCTATGGATGGTAGAAAGCTCCTAATTGTATTTCTGCATACTGCAGTACAGGAAATTACATACTCATTTGAGCTATCCTATGTAGTGTGAATCTAAGAAAAGTCACTCTGGCTATATACCAAGGCTAGTAATAAACACTTTGTGATGATAAGTGGTAAACAACTAGATCATAGCAACAAATACATTTGCATTGCATAATACTTAAATGCTTAGACAAAATTATGTATTAAAAATAAACATAAAAGCTTATTTGAATTGTTAGTAGTTATTATGCAAAAAGTAGTTATTAACATTAGTAATATTATCTGAAAGGCTAGATTCCAAACTTTGAATTAATTTGTGAGGTTCTGGAGAATACAGGATAAACTAATGTAATGCTAGAACTGAAATGCTTAAAAAAAATGTAAAACAGTATTAAGAGTAAGTTTATTTCAAGCCCTGGAGTTTCTTCTAAGACTTACGATTACCCGTTTTCTTTAGGAAGATTTAGAAAGAGATTTCTTTATCAGTTATTGTTTCTTACCAATCTTACAAGTGTCACCCAAGGACATATGTATATTTTGGCAAGTATCAACTCATGCTGCTGCTTAAATGCAGTGTTTCCTGTTTTTTGTTTGACTCTTACTCTGTATGAATAAAGCTTTGACTTGCGGAGCTTACACTGTTGTTGAAGATAGCATGGGTTTTGCCTTGCTGTAAAGCTGATATAAGAATTTCCAAAGGCCTCACTTTTAGTTTATACCTGGTAGTCAGATGTTTTAGGGAATACAAAAAAGTTAAATTTATATTAGCACTTTGGGATATTTTATTTCATTAAGTTCAGGGATAGAAAACATTAAAAAGGCAGTGAACATTTTTAAAGTGAACATTTTAAGATATTTACTTGAGAGAACTACGTGCATGGTAGCTGTAACACTTTTTTCCTGCGTTGAGGGAGGAGTACAGATAACACTGTTAACTACACTGTGCTATCTGCAATGATTTTCTGTCATTTTGCCACTTAGAACTAATTTAATCTTTTTCCTTGAGGACTGTAAGTAATTAAATTTTCTTGCAGGTTTGCCCGCCTACAAAAACTTATCATCAGTTTGGCTGGTCGTAACCTTTATATCCGTTTTCAGTCTGGAACAGGGGATGCAATGGGAATGAATATGATTTCAAAAGTAAGGTCCAGTCCCCTTAAGTCTCTCTAATAAATGTGTATTTATTTTAAAAATAAATTGTATCCTACCAATCTGTGACTACCTGGCATGTGAAGACAAAGACAAGACATAGTGCTGTTTGCAGTACTATAAAATAATAAAAGTGTTTGACCTTGTCAAGTGTAAACAAGACTAGGATGAGAATGATGAAAGAAAAAAGGTTAAAGTAACTTTGTGGGTTTTTTGTTGGGTGTTTTTTTTTTTATTTAA
Source organism: Balearica regulorum gibbericeps (assembly GCF_011004875.1). Lineage (NCBI taxonomy): Eukaryota > Metazoa > Chordata > Aves > Gruiformes > Gruidae > Balearica > Balearica regulorum. The sequence continues at coordinate 28,111,014 of NC_046219.1, forward strand.
AGAAAGTATTCTTGATAATATGGAAGTTAAGCTGTTTCCTCTGTTGTTTTGGGCCAAATATTTTTATCCAGCAGTAATTAATCTGTTATTGTGTTTATCACCCCTTATAAATAAGGGATTAGAAATCTGGTGAATGGCAGCAGGAGGGTGTTCTCTAGTTTTGTTTGTTTGATTGTTTTTGGGTTTTACGCAAATATGTGGAAGAACCTGAGACATGACCCATAGACTGGGGGGTGCCTTGTGCTGTTTGAGATAAACTTTAATACTGATTGCTTATTCTATATACAATTTATCAGAACCATTGCATAAATGGGTCTGGCCATAGACAGGTACTAAATATAGCAGACCTTTTGTCTGACTTCCTAGTGTAGAGAAGCTCTTTTCACTATGTCCAAAGTGAATTCGTTTCATGCCTGTAGTGTCTACCTTGGTTCCTGTATCTTCAGTATGGTAAGCGTATGCCCGTTCACCTAGAATGTATCCAGAGAGTCCATATGTATTGGGAAGAACCAATTATTCCCCATATAATTCCCAAAGTGGTTAGAAAAAGGGTAGCGATCAAATATTTTTTTTAATTTTTTTTTTTAATTTCTCTCTCTTTCCTGTTTAGGTTCCTTCCTGAAATCACATTCTTTTCTTCAGCTGTAACTGATGATCTGATTAGACTTAATCTAATCTTGCTGTTCCACTGTTTGAGTAGCTTGTTTTACAACCATAATGATATACTATCCCTATATCTGTTTCTCCTCTAACAGGGTACTGAAAAAGCACTGGCAAGGTTGAATGAAGAGTTTCCTGATCTCCAGGTTATAGCTCTCAGTGGTAACTATTGTACAGACAAAAAACCTGCTGCTATAAATTGGATAGAAGGAAGAGGGAAGTCTGTTGTCTGCGAAGCAGTTGTTCCAGCCAAGGTCGTTAGAGAAGTAAGTGTCTACTTTATTTAATTTGTTTATAAGAATGCATACATTTTACGAAACTGATACATATTTTTACATCACAAATATTAACTGTAAGTTGCGTTCCATGTAAGGATGATCCCTACGTGTATCTTTAGACTACTGCTGTAGGATAAGTCATTTTTCCTGAGAACCTCTTACAGTAGATACCTTTTCCTTTCACTGTCTCTTCTAAGGTAATTTTTTTTGTGGGTGGTTTGTGTTGGTTGTTGGGTTTTTTTTTTTTTACACATGGAGTTTTGCCTGACATCATACCCAGTCATTTTGATAATTTCACTCATTTATTGTCTCTTGCGTGAACCTGGCATTCTCTTCAAAGTTTATATGCCCCCCTACTACAATGAAAACAGATTATCAGGGGTGCTTCGCTTAATTCCAAAGCTGCCTTAGGTTCTTACATGATGAAGGCTAACCTTTTATAACCAGTGCTAGTCCTAGCCCCTGACAAACTTGTCCTGCATCATAAGAGCTAATTTTAAATTCTCTTCCCCTCGAGCTCAGAAGATTGGCTATGTACGTCAGCACTGGCCATGACGGACAGTATCTAGGGAGGAGTTTACTACACCATAGTCAGAATAGACTTCCGCCAACACGTTCAAGATTGTGTGAATTGGTGCTTTAGTATTTGATGGACTTCCTCCCCCCAGTAATTTGTCCAGTCCCTTCTATGAAACTACGTAAACTTTTAGTACTAATATACTGAGCAGAATTCCACATTGCAGCTACACCTTGTGTGAAGAACTACCTCCTTTGTGTTGTTGATATCATTTGATGATGCCCTAGTTTGTACTGGAAGAAATACTTAAGACTTTTATCTTCTTTCTACTGCTCAAGATTTTATAGCTCTAACAAAACTTTTCCACCTTCCCATCTATTCTAATTTTCAGACTGAAAAGTACTAGTTTCTCTATGAGGAATTAGTAAAAAGACTATCCTAGCATGTCTTTGAACATACTTATCTCTGGATCTCTTTCAATTCTAAAATTTCTAAAATTCTGGGTACAGAGCTGGACACAGTATTCAAAGTCTGTGTGTGCAGGCTGAATTTATACATTGGCATAATTATGTGTTTTGGTTTTGTTTTCTAGTAGTTTCCTAATTTTCAAATTGTTTGCATTTTTACTGCTGATTCAGTGGCAATATCTGTTATAACCCCAAGATTTCATTCCAGAGTAATAATGGGGAGCCCATCCTTTGGTAATTGGTATTGTTAGTTTTTAAGTAAATTTGGGATGTTCCCACACGCACACACACTATGTACATCGCTAAACTTACTTACATTGAACTCTAATATATTAAACTTTGTATTTTTGTAAGTATTGTAGACTTTGCACAGATCTCTGTTATCAGTTGCTATTCCTACTACACTGGAATATCTTAAATTTTGTCCACAGCACTATCATCTTGTTTGTGCTCCGTATTCTTATTGGGGAGGGTTTACTGTCTGGAGCAACTTGGGAGGAAAGTTGCTATCATGTCAAGGTGAATTAATGGGATGTTTCTGCCAAGCTGGTTTTGTTTGTTTCATACTGAAGATAAATGAGAATTTGAAATGGAGAAGGTAGCCAATGAATTTTTCTTAAAGGCATGTGCAAGTCCAAACCCTTTACACGGATTTTTCCATTGTTACTTGGATGATGCAGTCTGCATTTGAAAGGGCTCCTTTTGAACAAAAATAAAAGTAGATATCTAGGAGAATGATTGAGTCAAATTCCATATGGAAGCAAGCAAGGGGCGGGGGCTTATTAAACATGAAATGAGGTATTTCTACTACATTGCCTAAGGAATGGTGTAGCAAAAGTGTATCACTCTGCCTAGGTATTGAAGACAACTACAGAAGATATAGTTGAAGTCAATGTAAACAAAAATTTGGTGGGTTCTGCGATGGCTGGTAGCATAGGTGGCTACAATGCACATGCAGCAAACATTGTGACAGCTATCTACATTGCCTGTGGTCAGGTAGGTTTGTTTTACGCCAACTCAACTTTTCTTTAATTCGGTAATTCTTAACCAAACGCTTAATTGAGTTTTTTGTTTTGTTTCTTCTTCCTGATCTAAAGGATGCTGCACAGAACGTGGGCAGCTCTAATTGCATCACTTTGATGGAGCGAACTGGTTTCACCAACAAAGACCTATACATCAGCTGCACAATGCCTTCTATAGAAATAGGAACTGTTGGCGGAGGCACCAACTTGCTTCCGCAGCAGGCCTGTTTGCAGGTATAAAGCAGAAAGTTTAAAGCAATTTAGCTTCGTAAATCAAAGCTTGCTTTTGTGTTGTGTATGTTGTGTCCGAGTAACGTGGGAATGGGGCTTCTTGAAAGTTGGTGGATTTGACGTGAAAATTTTAGAATTATCTAATTGTTTTCATATATCTAGTTTTTAAAGCTCAAGATCTTTAATATTAAAGAGACTTAGAGCCAGTTGATTGGATATAATTTGGAAAGACTTACTTTAAAACTTAGCATAAATTTACTTAGATTTCATAGCATAATATTGCATATTTTTCTCTTCAGATGTTAGGGGTTCAAGGTGCAAGCCAAGATAACCCTGGTGAAAATGCCCGTCAGCTTGCCAAAATTGTATGTGCTACAGTGATGGCAGGGGAATTATCACTAATGGCAGCTCTTGCAGCTGGGCATCTAGTTAAAAGCCACATGATTCACAACAGGTAAGAAATGGAAAAATTCATATATTTCTCTGCAGTTCTGCCCTTCTTCCAAGCACACAAGAGTCAATAATAATTACATGAATAATTTTAACATATAATATCAGTGTATCATTTTAACTATCTAATGTAGTTATCTTACTGGTTTTTCTTAGGTCAAAAATAAATCTACAAGATCTTCAAGGAACCTGCACTAAGAAGGCAGCTTGAATACTAAAGCAGCTTTGAAATGAAGAATCATTCTAGCAACTGACCAGGTGCACGGGGGGGAGGGGAGAGAATCTGTGAAGTTAAGAATGAAAATCACCTTCAACTCAAAGATTTCTGTAGAAGATAAACTGAGAGATCAATGGACTTGTGTGAGACTACTAATGCCTTTGACCTTCTTTAACGGTTAGAGATGACTTCATGAAAGAATTCTTATTCTTGCGCATTGTTTTCTGAAGGGTCCGTCTTATGTTTTTACAGGTTGAGATTATTTTGACTGGCAAGCTCCTGGTAACTACCAAGGTGAAAAGTGACGTAACATACTTCTTTTTTTTTCCCTCTCTTTTTTTTTTTTTTTTTTAAAAAACATAGAAAGTTGGTCTAAACTTGGCTTGAATGCATTGGTTCTTGCCATCTTTATTTTCTGGTTAGCCGAGTATGTTTTTTAAAGTGATGGCAAGCCTAAGCACTTTCCATGAACTTTAATTTTGTTTATTTTTATTTATTTAATCTTGTTAATTTTGTTTGCATGTAAAACTTTGGTCTTAGGCTTTGAGCCAATTTTATTGAATTGTATTGGTTTTGTAGAAACCTCTGTCTATATATAGTACTGAAATTGCTGCTGCTTCAGCTAAGTAGCATTCAATGTTTTAACTCCACAGTTTAGGTTATTCCTTCATGGAAAACTTGTGACCTACAAAGTGCTGAACTGTTAAGTATAATATGTACTGAAGTAGGTAGAAACGGTGTCTTCAACTGTTTTGTCATTTTGTTCAGGTAGAAATAATAGATTTTGAAACTAGTAACTCAAAAAACAATTAGAGGTCAGAGAGCTTAGTAATTTAAGCAAATGAAGTTTCTCAAAATTGTTTGAAAAAACAAGCCAAAACAAAGCAATCAAGAACAGATGTTTACACTTCTATTAAAAGAAGTATCTTAAAGTACAGTGTGTTTGTATATTCCTAACTATTTTTTTTTTTTTAACTGTTTGACACTTATTCCCCTGGAATAAGCGTGTATACACTGCTTAACCTGAGATAAAATGAAGCCAGAAAAATCACACTGTCCTTTAAACGGAATTAAAACATAAACCCCAAAATTTAACACTAGTTATTTTTAGGGGGGAGCCTTTATGTTAAAAAGAAATCTTATCCTTTTTTTCAATGAAAAGTACTACTTAATGGAATTCAGTGAAATGACATGTTAATGCAACAAGCGGGTTTTGTATTAAAATAGTGTACTTGGACCAGTGAAGCAGTCTCAGGTGTTCTTCATGTAATGCAGAAAACCCGGGTTTATTCTGGTTTGATTCACCCTTGGGAAGATTACTAAATACATCATCCTGCCTAGTTAATCACAGGAGGAAAATTGTTAATATGCTTGATAACGGTGGTTTTGGGGTGGGTTTTTTTTTTTGTTTGTTTTGGTTTGCGGAGGAGGGAATCAGTGGATTGGACTGGATTTCTTTACAGGAATGCAGCAGCATTCCTAAAGGGGTGACTAACAGAGGTGCTCTTCTAATGTGCAAATTTGATATAAATCATGATGGGTTGTTTTCTAGTACGTCAACGCACTAATATTGTAATGAGCTCATAAAGCTAATGTGCAAGCATGAAGACTTACTACATGCTGGATATGTTATGATAGCATGTAAATATCATTAATGTTTATCTTCCTGCAGTATTGTTGCTAATAGCTACCATTTTATTTAAGGAAAGTTGGAACTACTTTGTTTCTATGTTCATTCAGTAATCTTATTTAAAGGAACACTGTACTAGCAATAAATGGTGGTTCAGTGTTCATTTTGGTGGATTTAACTGACATTCCGTCTTGCAGAATTAACATTTCGTATTATTACTAAATTGTGTACATTTTGGTACAGAACTACTTTTTCAGTTTCAGTAAAACAATGGAAAAGATATTGGCTTAAATGTGATATTATAAGATCACTTCATGGCTTAGTGAAATATCTTAACATAAATTAAGAAGGTTAAGGAAAATATGATTAGCATACAGTACTAAACGCAGCGGGGATATCTTGCCTTGTTTGCAGAAGCCTGTACACATTTATTCTCCTCAAAGCTGAATTATGCGGTTTGCTCAGATGGGAGAACTAATTCACTTCACCATTAGCAATACCTTCTGTTGAGGCGTATTTGGGCGTTTCTCCTATCTTCCAGAAGATTGTTGAATTATACTTTTGGTAGTGTTGTGGTTTAACCCCAGCCGGTAACTAAGCACCAAGGACTAAGCACTTGAACTGACGCCCATCATGCCATTTTATTCCTAAAAACTGGATCTCCTGTGCAGGTCCCTTGACCTTACTTTGTTTTATGGCGAAACCAGCTTTCAGAAGGATTTGGGCTATATTCTTCCCTTTCTCAAAACCTTCTTCTGCTGAGTTGCCCCATACGATGATGTCATCAATGTAGTGCAGGTGCTCTGGGGCTTCACCCTTTTCCAGTGCAGTCTGGATCAGTCCATGGCAAATAGTGGGGCTGTGTTTCCACCCCTGGGGCAGTCGATTCCAGGTGTACTGGATGCCCCTCCAAGTGAAAGCAAACCGTGGCCTGCACTCTGCTGCCAAAGGGATCGAGAAAAACGCATTAGCTATATCAGTTGTGGCATACCACTTGGCTGCCTTTGACTCCAGTTCATATTGAAGTTCCAGCATGTCCGGCACAGCAGCACTCATCGGCGGCGTGACTTCATTCAGGCCACGATAGTCTACCGTCAGCCTCCACGCTCCATTGGACTTCCGCACTGGCCATATGGGACTGTTAAAGGGTGAGCAAGTCTAGCTGATGACTCCTTGGCTCTCCAGTTGACGAATCAGCTTATGGATGGGAATCAGGGCGTCTCGGTTGGTGTGATAGTGCCGCCGGCGCACTGTTGTGGTAGCGATCGGCACGTGTTGTTCTTTGACCCTGAGCAACCCCACAACAGAAGGGTCCTCCGATAGACTGGGCAAGGTAGACAGCTGTTCCATTTCCCCCGTCTCCAAGGCAGCTATTCCAAAAGCCCACCAGTAGCCTTTTGGGTCCCTTGAAATACCCTTTCCTGAGGTAGTCTATGCCCAGGATGCATGGAGCCATTCACACAGGGGTGCTTTTGCCACTCATTCCCAGTTAGGCTTACTTCAGCTTCCAGTACAGTGAGCTGTTGGGATCTCCCTGTGTGGTGGTTTAACCTTGGCTGGACGACAGGTGTCCATCAAGCTGCTCTATCACTCCCCGTCTCAGCAGGACAGGGAGGGGAGAAAAATAAGATGGGGAAAAAAAACCAACCCAAAACTCGTGGGTCAAGATAAAGGCAGTTTAATACAGCAAAGGCAAAAGGCCGCGTGCGGAAGCAAAGCAAAAGCAAAAGATTATTCTCTACTTCCCATCAGCAGGCGATGTCCGGCCACTTCCCGGGAAGCAGGGCTTCAGTACGTGTAGCGATTGCTCCGGAAGACAAACGTTGTTAAAAAAACGAATGCTCCCCCGTTCCTCCCCCTATCTCTCAGCTACTTATTGCTGAGCAGACATCATATGGTATGGAATATCCCTTTGGTCAGTTTGGGTCAGCTGTCCTGGCTATGTCCCCTCCCAAGATCTTGCCCACCCCCAGCCTACTGCTGAGGGGGGGAAAGAATTGTTGGAGAGACAGCCTTGATGTGTGCTGGCACTGCTCAGTAGTAGTCAAAACACTGGTGTGTTATCAGCACCTTGCTAGCTACCAATACACAGCAGAGCACTATGAGGGCTGCTATGGGGAAAACTAACTCCATCTCAGCCAGACCCAATACACCTTGTCACTCCAGAAATACAGATGGGTTCTGCCCCTTTATAGCTTGATGGCATTAGGGTACACTGCGCATTGGTGTCCACTAGAGCCTTATACTCCTGTGGGTCTGATGTGCCAGGCTATCGAATCCACACAGTCCAGTAAACCCGGTTGTCCCTTTCCTCCACCTGGCTGGAGGTAGGGCCCCTCTACTCCTGGTCATAGTATTCGTTACTCACTTCTTGTAAATATGAATCAGAAGCCCCTTTGTTAAGATCAGAAGTACGATCAGCCCTTCTACTCTGTCTGGGGAACTGCCCACTGGAAACTGGAGCAGCAATTTTTCTGGAAGAACCCTCTTTTGTGTTTGTTTCTCCTTGCAACTCACGTACTCGTGCCTCTAGGGTCAAGGTAGATTTTCCATCCCACTTCCTCATGTCCTCTCTGTGGTCACGCAGATTAAAGTACAGGGTGGTCTGTGGTGTGTGCCCACTATCTCCTCTCTCTTGAGTAGACAAACGCTTTCTCCTACTAGCTGAGATACTGGTCGGTACAGGTGGGGAGTAGGACATATCCTCCTTGAATTGTTGGAACTCCCGGGATAGTTTCTCGGACAGTTTCTCCACAGCCGAGACGCACGCCCTGAGGGAGGAAGAGAGACTTTCTTCATATTGCCGGAGTTGGCCAGCCAATTCATCCACCGTTTGTCCTTCTACATCTTTCCAGGTCATTACTGCCAATGAGTTGGTTTACGACAATGGTGTGCTCTGTATAAACTTACGCCACATGGGTCATGTGCACTTGACTTCATCTGCATCTTTGGATAACTGCTAATTGTTCAGGTCATAATAAACCATCTACCACACGGCTAATTCCCTCAAATACTGGATACCTCTTTCCATGGTGGTCCACTTGCCTGGGTGACATACACCACCTTCCTTGGAGGGATAAATTTCCTTCATGCCTGACAGGAGTCGCCTCTAGAGGCTGAAGCACTTGTGCCCCTTTTCCAATCGCTTTGTCCATGCCCACTTCTCTAGAAAGGGATCCCAGCTGCTTGGCTTCCCTACCCTCTAATTTCAGGCTACTGGCCCTGTTATCCCAGCATCGGAACAGCCAGGTGACAATGTGCCCGCATGGATTACAGCCGAGAGAGAAATTTCTTTCTGCAGAGAAAAAATTAGAAAGGCAAAAGCCCAACTAGAACTCAATCTAGCCACTGCTGTAAGGGATAACAAGAAATGTTTTTACAAATACATTAACAACAAAAAGAGAGCCAAGGAGCATCTCCATCTTTTATTGGATGCAGAGGGGAACATGGCCACCAAGGATGAGGAAAAGGCTGAGGTACTTAATGCTTTCTTTGCCTCAGTCTTTAATAGTCAGACCAGTTGTCCCCTGGGCATTCAGCCCCCTGAGCTGGAAGACAGGGACAGAGAGCAGCATAAACCCCCCATGATCCAGGAGGAAGCAGTTAACGACCTGCTATGCCACCTGGACACTCACAAGTCTATGGGGCCGGATGGGATCCACCCGAGAGTACTGAGGGAGCTGGCAGAGGAGCTTGCCAAGCCACTCTCCATCATTTATCAGCAGTCCTGGTTAACAGGGGAGGTCCCAGACGACTGGAGGCTTGCCAGCGTGACACCCATCTACAAGAAGGGCCGGAAGGAGGATCCGGGAAACTACAGGCCTGTCAGCCTGACCTCGGTACCGGGGAAGATTTTGGAGCGGTTCATCTTGAGTGCGCTCACCAGGCAGGTGCAGGACAACCAGGGGATCAGGCCCAGCCAGCACGGGTTCATGAAAGGCAGGTCCTGCCTGACCAACCCGATCTCCTTCTATGACCAGGTGACCCGCCTAGTGGATGAGGGAAAGGCTGTGGATGTTATCTACCTGGACTTTAGTAAGGCCTTTGACACTGTCTCCCACGGCATTCTCCTAGAGAAGCTGGCGGCTCATGGCTTAGACAGGTGCACTCTTTACTGGGTAAAAAACTGGCTGGAAGGCCGAGCCCAGAGAGTTGTGGTGAATGGAGTTAAATCCAGTTGGCAGCCGGTCACAAGCGGTGTTGCCCAGGGCTCAGTCTTGGGGCCAGTCTTGTTTAATATCTTTATCAATGATCTGGATGAGGGGATTGAGTGCACCCTCAGTAAGTTTGCAGACGACACCAAATTGGGCGGGAGTGTCGATCCGCTCGAGGGTAGGAAGGCTCTGCAGAGGGATCTGGACAGGCTGGATCGATGGGCCAACTGTATGAGGTTTAACAAGGCCAAGTGCCAGGTCCTGCACTTGGGTCACAACAACCACATGTGACGCTACAGGCTTGGGGAAGAGTGGCTGGAAAGCTGCCCGGCGGAAAAGGACATGGGGGTGCTGGTTGACAGCCGGCTGAGTGGTCAGGCATTGGAACAGGCTGCCCAGAGAGGTGGTGGAGTCACCGTCCCTGGAGGTGTTCAAAAAATGTGTAGACGTGGCACTTTGGGACATGGTTTAGTAGGCATGGTGGTGTTGGGTTGATGGTTGGACTTGATGATCTTAGAGGTCTTTTCCAACCTTAATGATTCTATGATTCTCTGTATTCCATCCAGGCTCGCAGTTCACTCAGGGATAGGGATTGGGTGGTTACCGCCTTGTTTATGAGTTCTGCCTCTTCCTCCTCCTCTTCTCGTGATGGCCCTGCTTCAGAATAGTCTGCTTTGCCCATTCTTCCCTTAGTAAGGGACATGACTTTCGCTTCCAATATTTCTTCTTCTGTATAGGGATGACTGATACTGGCACGAGTTGGTTCTCTGGTTCAGCTGCAGTGCCTGTTGCCGGGGTTGGAGTAGCTGCAGTGCCTGTCGTTTTGTCGTCGGATCCAGAGACTTTCTCTTCCCCTTGAGGGTACTGAATAGTCTTCAACAGGGCTCGGTAGGCATGGGCCAGGCCCCAACGTGTTGCAGTGACTTGTTTCTCTCTGGAATTGCCAGGGTGACAGCATACCTTTTCCAAATATTCTACTAGTTTTTCAGGATTCTGCACTTGTTCAGGGGTGAAGTTCCAAAACATCAGAGGTGCCCACTGTCCTGGGTACTTGCCCATACTATCCCACACGCCCGGCCACTCATAACTATCCAGCCTCGGGGCAGATCTCTGGGTGATGTTCTTAAATAGTTGTTCAACCCTGAACAAGACCTGAAACACATTCAGGAGACATAGCAATAGGAACATGCTGGTTTGAACATCCCAAGGATATTAAAAGTTCTCAAGAGCTATTGTGACTTGCCAGAAGGAGAAGTTGAAGGAGCAGGGAAAGTGTCCCCCCCTTGTCTCCCTCATAAATTGGCTCTCCGAGGAGAAAAGGTAAAGGGTGTAATTTTTAATGCTTTCCGCAAGATGGCTCCCAAAGTATGGAGATGAAGGCAGTGCTGAGTACAAATACCGGATTAGTCTCATGACCAGTAATTTTATCATATCATAAGCCAGTGTTACACAGTACAGCAAAATGATAACTTCAATCCAGCCCCCAAAGGTGATAAACAGCACCACAGGGAATATATACAAGAAGTAAGGTGTTACATAACGCAACTCCGAGAACCAGCACAACAACTGAGAGCAAATAAATCAATGTTATGGCCATTGGCTTTTAAACTAAAATTCGTGGGTTGAGATAAAGACAGTTTAGTAGGACAGAAAAGGAAGGAATAATAATAATAATAGAATATAGAAAACAAATGATGCACAATGCAATTGCTCACCACCCACTGACCGATGCCCAGCCAGTTCCCGAGCAGGAGCCCCCCAGCTAACTTCCCCCCCCCAGTTTATAGACTGAGCATGACATCATATGGTATGGAATATCCCTTTGGTCAGTTGGAGTCAGCTGTCCCAACTTTGTCCCCTCCCAGCTTCTTGTGCGCACCCAGCCTCCTCGTTGTCAGGGCAGTATGAGAAGCTGAAAAATCCTTGACTTAGTGTAAGCACTGCTTAGCAACAACTAAAACATTAGTGTGTTATCAACATTATTCTCATCCTAAATTCAAAACACAGCACTATACCAACTACTAGGAAGAAAATTAACTCTATCCTTGCCAAAACCAGGACAATCAATTAAGCAAAAAACCCATATGCTTACCTTCATTTCTCCTTCTTCTACCACTAGCTGCCAATTGGCATCTCCTCCTACATCTTGCAAGGAATATGTCATATGGTTTTGTACCATCTCTTCCACCTTTAAAGGAAAAAATACACATTTTTTAAATCATCCCTTCCATCTTCTTGGGCAGGGGACTGTACAATATTGGAAGCCACAAGTCAGTACTTCAAATCTTGTGCAGGAGCTGAACAACAACGCCTTCTACCACAGGTTAAGAACAAGCAGATACTTCTGGCCTTCAGAAACAAACCCCAAAAATCTTGATTCAACTTCCAACTTCATTCTTTATGGGTACTTCCCTATCCTTCCTTTGCACCTCTAAACTGTCAAAACTCACTATTTCTACCTAAGACAGTTTTATTTCAGCATGTAGGAAATTACTTCCGTTATCTCCAACTAGAATTACAATGCATTGTAAGACTTGAAAGTCAATATTCACTGAAGAGCATGAAAAAAGCTGAACAAAAGCGCGGGGAGAGAGACAGACGACAAGCTCTAAAAAAGTGAATGCATATCAGAAGTCATATTGAAACAGCAGTGAAGGAAACAGTCATGAGCAAAGCATGCCTATTCTGTTTCAATGGCATCTTTGCACAGTTGCCAGCTAGAAAAACAGAACGGAAATGTTTACATTCCAAAAAATTACGATGATGCAGAGACTCCACTATAGTCGCGTGCTTTTCTTAAAAGCCAAATATTTGATACATTTTTATCAAGCTACGTGACTACCTCTTTGGGGTTTTTTTTGTTACAAATAACATGCAAGAAAATGGGTGGTGGGATAGGAAATGGATTTTTATTTTAAATCTACAGTCTTATTCTATGTTTCTTTTGTGTCCGTGCCCCCCTCCTCCCCCCCATTTCCAAATCCTACTCTCCCCCAAATAAAAATAGAGACAAAAATATAAAGTATCCATTGCTGTATAATGTTTACAAGTGCTGGAAACAATAACTTTTTCCACCTAGAAAGTAGACAACTACTAAAACTCATCACAGCAAATAAGTCCATGTAATTGACCCTATTTTCCTGAATTACTAGAAATACCTTTTTAAAAAGAAAAAGCACTGCAAGCAAAGGTTAGTCGATTGACTAACATACAGATTAGTCTAAGAAGTGTACAATCACAAGATTAATAGCCTGAACCTATAAGTGGTTTTTGCACAACTTCTTACAAAAATATTTTATATGCACACTAGGCTTTATAACCTATAAAACATAACTAAGTAGTACAAGTATAAAGCAAAATTAAAGAATACTTAATGACCTTTTTCTGATATGATACAGAATTGATACCGCTTTTAATTTAAAGCAGTAATTTTGTTTGTACAACGTACTCTTTGGGCAATACACTTAAGATCAGGAAGAAAAAAAGTAACTGAATCAAGTCAAAATCCTCAAAGTACAACATAAAAATAAAATCCTTTCAATAGAAATTATACTTTATCTTATTTTAAATATAGACTTCTCTACAGAAACACAAGTTATCAGTCCAGTTTGGGGAGTTTTCTTTGATTTTTTTTTTTTTCAAGTTATAATGAGCTATAAACACCTGCAAGATTTGTGCTTCTGCTTTTAGACAGGCCATCTTTTCCTGCCACTTACTAACAGATTTCCCACAAAATACTCTTCTAATATTTTTTTTCCAGTGACACAATGACAGTACAATCCAAGCCAGTTAAGAATGTGGGCTATTTAAATATTCAATTTACTAGCTCGAGGTCACACTTCTTTCAGAAAGAAATCCTCACCATGCTCCCAACCTTTACCTGCAACACCTTCGGGTCCCTATCTCTCTTCTCCTAATCTATTAAGGACAAAACTGGCTTTTATATCATTGGTTTGTATTTTGCTGCTTTTTGATTTATGCTAAACACAGAGGGAGGAGGGGAACAGCAAAGAAAGAAGAGAATGAGGCATTCACAGGAGTGGAATCTAAACAGTTTAAGGCCTTTGGCATTGTTCAGCATTTAACCCACTGACTTCCTTTGAAAGCTTGAAAGGCATTTTCTGATAAAGTTTCATTCCTGCTAACGCAACATCTTTCAGACAGCTTCCCCTTAGGTTTGGGGAAGGAGAGGTATCGTCATTGCAGCTTTCAAAGGAGTGAATGCTGGTTTTCACTAACAAGCTACTTGGCCAAGTAATTGCAGGGCCTACAACTGCCTTGTGCATACTACCTGTCCAAACTGCGATCTACCTGCTGGTCGCTGTCTGTCAGCCTGCACCTATTTCACGTACCACATTAGCCACAGAGTCAAGATTCACAGCTTCTTTCCCACTGGGGAGGCCACGCTATTACCTCTGGGTTCCTGAGAGACTACAGAAATGGCCTGCAAAAATACTTGCAACCTCTAGCCCATGTAGCCTTGGCCTGAGCATTAAGTAAGCAGTTCACGTAAAAGGCCCTCAGAACAGCTCAATCTATTTTAAAATCTGATAGTCCTTTAAAAGAGGAGAGTGATCTGCAGAACATCCGCAGCGTTTTAAGCCCACAACCTCCCGCTCAAGTGGCAGAGACAAATCAATGCCTTTCTGAAGGCACACTGAAGATCCAGCTCCTGTCAGAATACACATTTACACTTCTCAATCTTAAAAACAAAACTGCAAGTTTCTACTTGACCTTTTACTAATACCAAAATTCCCTTGGTATGAATGAAGTCTAGAAACAAGCCCCATTTATTCAGAATCAAGATATTAGCTTGCCTTTCCAAAAGCCAAATCCTCAGCCTGGGGACAGAGACCAATTTCCTACTAATAAGGTCCACAGCAGTTTGTCACCAAAAGGCGTGCTGCTTTTCTCTTCATGCTCTCAGTTGTCTTTCACCTGCTTGTTCACTAGCAATGAAGCTCCAGAGCAGGTGGACTGACTTACTGATTTGGCAAAAGTTTGTTCTAAGGAAAATATGGGGGAAGGAGGGGGCAGAGAGGAGTAGGTTTCTTGTAAGTTAGTGTCCTGGTTTTTGGCTAGGATAGAGTTAATTTTCACAAGAAGCTGGGAGGGGACACAGCCAGGACAGGTGACCCAAACTAGCCAAAGGGGGTATTCCATACCATTACGACATCATGCTCAGCATAAAAAGGGCCTAGTACCAGCTTAGTGTGTGGTCCTGTGAGGGTTGGGTCCTGTCATTGCGTGAGCAAATTGCATTGTGCATCACCCACTTTGTATATTGTTATAAGTTTTCCTCTTCCTTTGTTGTCCTAGTAAACTATCCTTATCCCAACCCACGAGTTTTACCTTTTTCTTCCGATTCTCCTCCCCATCCCACTAGGGAGCATCGGGGGGGGGGGGGGGGGGGGGGTGAGGAGTGAGCATGGTGCTTAGCTGCTGCCTGCTAAACCATGACAGTTACCAAGATCATCCTTTCTGCAGTGAGTCAGTTAACTTGAAACCACATCCTAAGACACTAGGTAGTAGTTTCTACATAGTATAATCCCTGCAGCTGCTGAAAAGAGCGACACCTTGACTTCATAATCCAGTCCATTTGACCCTGATCTTTAACGTCAATTTGCATTACTGTGATAAGGACCTGGTCAACCTCAGATTTGTTTTTAAATAGTTAGATTTTCAGCCACACTAGTGCTCTGATACTCAGGTTTACCATATAGATCCACAAATGTTATCACAGGACTAAGAGATGAAAATGAGAAGGTTCACTGATTTTAGTGACTATGAGCTTCCCTTACACTGAACTGGCCGTGCACCCATAGCCGGATAGAATAACTAATAACTTTTTCCACCTAAAAGGTAGGCGACTACTATAGGATTTGTTACCAACCAATGGATTTGTGTGGCGCACGTGGGTTCGAATCGCATCCT
The DNA here is from genome assembly GCF_011004875.1 of Balearica regulorum gibbericeps. Classification (NCBI taxonomy): domain Eukaryota; kingdom Metazoa; phylum Chordata; class Aves; order Gruiformes; family Gruidae; genus Balearica; species Balearica regulorum. Next base: position 28,126,574 of record NC_046219.1, read on the forward strand.
TGTTGCTCACTTCTTTTAAATATGAATCAGCAGCTTCTTCCATAAGATCAGAAGTAAGATCAGTCCTCCTACTCTGCCTGGGAAACTGCCCGCTGGAGACTGGAGAGGCAGTTTTCCTGGAAGAATCCCCTTTTGTGATTGCTTTTCCTTGCAATTCATCTACCTGTGCCTCTAGGTTTGAAGTAGGTTTTCCATTCCACTTCCTCATGTCCTCTCAGTGGTCACGCAGGTAAAACCACAGGGTGCCTCACAGAATCACAGAATCACAGAACGGTAGGGGTTGGAAGGGACCTCTGGAGATCATCTAGTCCAACCCCCCTGCTAAAGCAGGTTCACCTAGAGCATGTTGCACAGGATCGTGTCCAGGTGGGTTTAGAATATCTCCAGAGAAGGAGACTCCACAACCTCTCTGGGCAACCTGTTCCAGTGCCCTGTCACCCTCAAAGTGAAGAAGTTTTTACTCGTATTCAGGTGGAACTTCCTGTGTTCCAGTTTGTGCCTGTTGCCCCTTGTCCTGTCGCTGGGCACCATTAAAAAGAGTCTGGCCCCATCCTCTTGACATCCACCCTTTAGATATTTATAAGCATTGATCAGATCCCCTCTCAGTCTACTCTTCTCCAGGCTAAACAGACCCAGCTCTCTCAGCCTTTCCTCCTAAGAGAGATGCTCCAGTCCCCTAATCATCCTTGTAGCCCTCTGCTGGACTCTCTCCAGTAGTTCCTTGTCTTTCTTGAACTGGGGAGCCCAGAACTAGAGTCTCCAGTACTCCAGATGTGGCCTCACTAGGGCAGAGTAGCGGGGGGGGGGAGGATAACCTCCCTTGACCTGCTGGCCATGCCACACTCTTCTGAACCCACCCCAGGATACCATTGGCCTTCTTGGCCACAAGGGCGCACTGCTGGCTCATGGAGAGCTTGTTGTCCACCAGGACTCCCAGGTCCTTCTCTGCAGTGCTGCTTCCCAGCAGGTCAACCCCCAACCTGTACTGGTGCTTGGGGTTATTCCTCCCTAGGTGCAGGACCCTACACTTGCCCTTGTTGAATTTCATTTGGTTCCTCTCCACCCAACTCTCTAGCCTGTCCAGATCCTGCTGAATGGCAGCACAGCCTTCTGGTGTGTTAGCCGCTCCTCCCAGTGTGCCTCGTGGTGTATACCTTCTATACCCTCTCTCTTGAGCAGAAGAACGCTTTTTCCTAATAGTTGAGATACTGGTCTGTACAAGTGGGGAATTAGACGTAACCTCTTGGAGTTGCCAGACCTTCTGGGCCAGTTTCTTCAACAGGATTTTTTTTTTATTTTTTCAGACAGTCTTTCCACAGCTGAGACACAGGCCTGTAGGGAGGAAGAGATTTTCTTCATGTTGCTGGAGTTGGACAGACGCTTCATCCACTGTTGGTTCCTCTTCGCCTTTCCAGTCTATTACTGCCAGTGAGTTGGCGTACGCTAGTGGTGCACTCTTTACAAACCTCCGCCACATGAGTCGGGTACATTGGACTTCATCTGGATCTATGGGTAACTGCACGTTGTCCGGGTCATAATAAACCATCTCCCGCACAGCTAATTCCCTCAGGTACTGGATACCCCTCTCCATGGTGGTCCACTTGCCTGGGTAACATACATCATCTTCACTGAAGGGATACCTTTCTCTCATGCCTGACAAGAGTCACCTCCAGAGGCCGAGGGCTTGTGTCTTTTTCCCAATCGCCTTGTCAGTGACCCCTTCCCTAGACAGGGATCTCAGCTTCTTGGCTTCTCTACCCTCTAAGTCCAGGCTACTGGCCCAGCTATCTGAGCATGTCATCAGCCAGGTGACAAGTTGCTTGCCTAATCTTTTTGTATATCTCGCAGCTCACTCTGGGATAGGGATTGGATGGTTATTTCTGGTTCTGTCTCTTCCTCTTCTTCTCATAATGGCCCTGTTTCATCATCCTTTACTAAACAAGTTGACTTTTGTGTCCATTTCTTCTTCTGTATAGGGATGACTGATACTGGTATGGGTTGGTTCTCTGGTTCAGCTGCAGTGCCTGTTGCTGAGACTGGAATAGCCGAAAGAGTGGTCAGGCATTGGAACAGGCTGCCCAGAGAGGTGGTAGAGTCACCATCCCTGGAGGCATTCAAAAAACGTGTAGACGTGGCACTTTGGGACATGGTTTAGTAGGCATGGTGGTGTTGGGTGGACGGTTGGACTTGATGATCTTAGAGGTCTTTTCCAACCTTAATGATTCTATGATTCTATGAAGCCACCCCTTTAGCCCCCTCGCTACCAAAACCTTGCCACACAAACCTAATATACACCCTCAAAAGGCATTTTAGAAAATCACTAACAAAAATAATGCCTACTAACTACCTGGCTTTTCAATCACATTAACCTTTTGGAATTATTTTTTTTGCGGTTAAGCTGCCCCTTTAGTTGCTCAGCAAAGATCCTCGTGTCATCAGAAACTACATCCTTTTTGCGCTACCACATTACGCTCTACAAAGTAGGAGAGGGATAGTTGCTCAATGCTATCCATGTTTCCTTGTATTAGGATGTGAAAGACTTTTTGTACAGCATCATCTTCATCGTGCCCTTGTGGAACACGTGCCCTTTGGCCATCTCAGGAAGTCCATCAGGTCATCGGAAGTAGTGATGTCTATGAAGTTGCGTACCAGCACGTGACGGCTCTTGTCCCTTATTTCTGGCTGGCCCAGATAGTGCAAATGCCAGGGCATCCTCCTTTTATCTATGGACAGCTATGCCTACAACATGAAGGGGCTGGCTTGATGCCCTTTCAGGAGTGTCCTGGTTTCAGCAGGGATAGAGTTAATTTTCTTCCTAGCAGCTGGTATAGTGCTATGTTTTGGATTTAGGATGAGAATAATGTTGATAACACACTGATGGTTTTAGTTGTTGCCAAGCAGTCAAGGACTTTTCAGCTTCTGATATTGCCCTGCCAGCGCGAAGACATGAGGCACCCAAGAAGCTGGGAGGGGACACAGCCAGGACAGCTGACCTAAACTGACCAAAGGCATATTCCACACCATATGACATCATGCTCCAGATATAACTGGAAGGTGGTCCAGGAGGCAGGGAAGCTCGAGTTCTTGCTGAGCATCAACTTCGGGTGGTAAGAAATTGTGCTGTTCATTAGTTGTTTTGTATATTCTTTTAGTAGTAGTATTATTATTAATATTGTTATTATCCTTTTCTGTCCTATTAAACTGTCTTTATCTCAACCCATGATTTTTTTTTGTTTGTTTTTTTCCTTTTTCAGTTCTCTCCCCCATCCCATTGGCAGAGGGAAGTGAGCGAACGACCGTGTGGTTGTTTTAGCTGCCTGTTGGGTTAAACCATGACAGTCCTTTTGGTGCCCAATGTGAGGCTCGAAGGTTTGAGATAACGATAGCTCTGACCAAAGCGTGTTAAAACAAATTAGTTGTAAGCATTCATTATATTAGTTTATTAGTTGCTGGACACAATGTTGTATTATTTGTTTGCATGGCTGTCTCCTGTAAGTCCTTACTTGTATTATGTATTCCCTACAGTGCCATTTATCTTCTCTGGGAGCTGCATGAGAAGGTTCCTTTTGCTGCATTGTGTACTACTCGCTTATGATAAGATAACATTATTGGCCATGAGAATGATTTGTTATGTGTATTCAGCATTGCTGTCACTTCCGTACCTCGTGTGCTGTCTCCTGGGAATTATTAGTAATCACACTTTTCTTCCATGGAGAAACAATCTATGGGGGAGACAGGGGGGGAACACTTTCACCTTCACCTTCCCTTTCTCCCTCAGGCTAGTTAGAACAGCTCTTGAGAATTTTGAATACCCTTGGGATGTTCAGAGCAGCATGTTCTTATTGCTAGGTCTCCTGAATGTGTTTCGGTTCCTGTTCAGGGTTAAACAACTATTTAAAAATATCACCCAGAGATCTGCCCCGAGGCTGGATAGTTATGAGTGGCCGGGTGTGTGGGATAGCATGGGCAAATGCCTAGGACGGTGGGCACCTCCGATGTTTTGGAACTTCATCCCTGAACAAGAGTAGAATCCTGAAAAACTAGTAGAATATTTGGAAAAGGTATGCTGTCACCCTGGCAATTCCAGAGAGATGCAAATCACTGCAATGCATTGGGACCCGGCTCATGCCTACTGAGCTCTGTTCAACACTGTGCAGTACCCTCAAAGGGAAGAGAAAGTCTCTGGATCTGATTACAAAATGACAGGCACTGCAACTACTCCAACCCCTGCAACAAGTACTGCAGCCATTCCAACCCCCGTGACAGGGATTGTGGCTACTCCAACCCTGGTGACAGGCACTGCAGCTGAACCAAAAAACCAACCCGTGCTGGTATCAATCACCCCTATACGTAAGAAGAAATACACACCAAAAAAAATCAACTCAGTAAGGGATGATGATGAACCTGGATCATCACGAGAACAGGAGGAAGAGGCAGAACCAGAGGTAATCACCCAATCCCTTTCCCTGAGTGAGCTGCGAGATATGCAGAAAGATTTCAGCCACCTTCCAGGTGAGCACATCATTACCTGGCTGCTCTGATGCTGGGATAATGGGGCCAGTAGCCTGGAATTAGAGGGTAGGGAGGCTAAGCAGCTAGGATCCCTGTCCAGGGAAGGGGGCATTGACAAGGCAATTGGGAAAAAGACACAAGCCCTCAGCTTCTGGAGGCAACTTCTTTCAGACATGAGGGAAAGGTATCCCTTCAGTGAAGATGATGTATGTCATTCAGGCAAGTGGACCACCATGGAGGGAGGTATCCAGTACCTGAGGGAATTAGCCATGGAGGAGATGGCTTATTATGACTCAGACAATGCGTAGTTACGCGCAGATCCTGATGAAGTCCAGTACACAGGACCCATGTACGGAATGCACCATCGTTGTATGCTAACTCATGGGCAGTAATGGACTGGGAAGACAAAGAGGAGCCAACAGTGGATAAAATGGCTAGCTGACTCCGGCAATATGAAGAAAGTCTCTCTTCCTCCCTCGTCTCGGCTGTGGAGAAACTGTCCCGGGAATTCCAGCAATTCAGAGAGGATATAACCTACTCCCCACCTGTACGGACCAGTATCTCACCTATGAGGAGTAAGCATTCCTCTGCTCAAGAGAGAGGAGATAGAGGGTACACACCATGAGGCACCCTGTGGTTTTACCTTCATGACCATGGAGACGACATGAGGAAGTGGGATGGAAAACCTACCTCGACCGTAGAGGCACAACTATGTAATCTGCAAGTAAAAGCAATTACAAAAGGGGATTCTTCCAGGAAAAATGTCGCTCCAGTTTCCAGTGGGCAGTTCCCCAGACAGAGTAGAAGGGCTGATCGTACTTCTGATCCACTTGAAGGGATTTCTAAGTCATTTTTACGAGAACTGAGTAGCAAATACGATGAGCAGGATTAGAAGGGTCCTGCCTCCAGCCAGGTGGAGGAGAGGGACAGCTGGGTTTATTGGACTGTGTGGAACCGATGCCCTGGCACATCAGATCCGCAAGAGTATAAGGCTCTGGTGGACACGGGTTCACAGTGTTCCCTAAGTCCATGAAGCTATGAAGGGGCAGAACCCATCTGTATTTCTGGAGTGACAGGGGGATCCCAACAGCTAACTGTACTGGAAGCTGAAGTAAGCCTAACTGGGAATGAGTGGCAAAAGCACCCCTGTGTGAATGGCTCCATGCATCCTGGGCATAGACTACCTCAGGAAAGGGTATTTCAAGGGACCCAAAAGGCTACTGGTGGGCTTTTGGAATAGCTGCCTTGGAGACGGGGGAAATGGAACAGCTGTCTACCTTGCCCAGTCTATCGGAGGACCCTTCTGTTGTGGGGTTGCTCAGGGTCAAAGAACAACACGTGCCGATCGCTACCACAACAGTGCGCCGGCGGCACTATCACACCAACCGAGACGCCCTGATTCCCATCCATAAGCTGATTCGTCAACTGGAGAGCCAAGGAGTCATCAGCTAGACTTGCTCACCCTTTAACAGTCCCATATGGCCAGTGCGGAAGTCCAATGGAGCGTGGAGGCTGACGGTAGACTATCGTGGCCTGAATGAAGTCACGCCGCCGATGAGTGCTGCCGTGCCGGACATGCTGGAACTTCAATATGAACTGGAGTCAAAGGCAGCCAAGTGGTATGCCACAACTGATATAGCTAATGCGTTTTTCTCGATCCCTGTGGCAGCAGAGTGCAGGCCACGGTTTGCTTTCACTTGGAGGGGCATCCAGTACACCTGGAATCGACTGCCCCAGGGGTGGAAACACAGCCCCACTATTTGCCATGGACTGATCCAGACTGCACTGGAAAAGGGTGAAGCCCCAGAGCACCTGCACTACATTGATGACATCATCGTATGGGGCAACACAGCAGAAGAAGGTTTTGAGAAAGGGAAGAATATAGTCCAAATCCTTCTGAAAGCTGGTTTCGCCATAAAACAAAGTAAGGTCAAGGGACCTGCACAGGAGATCCAGTTTTTAGGAATAAAATGGCAAGATGGACGCCATCAGATCCCAATGGATGTGATCAACAAAATAGCAGCTATGTCTCCACCGACTAGTAAAAAGGAAACACAAGCTTTCTTAGGCATTGGGGGGTTCTGGAGGATGCATATTCCAAATTACAATCTGATTGTAAGCCCTCTTTATGGAGTGACCTGGAAGAATGATTTCAAATGAGGCCCTGAGCAACAGCAAGCTTTTGAACAAATTAAACAGGAAATTGTCCATGTGGTAGCCCTTGGGCCAGTCCGGGCAGGACCAGATGTGCCAAATGTGCTCTATACCGCAGCTGGGGAGAATGGCCCTACATGGAGTCTCTGGCAGAAAGCACCAGGGGGCACTCGAGGTCGACCCCTGGGGTTTTAGAGTCAGGGATACAGAGGATCCAAGGCCCGCTACACTCCAACGGAAAAGGAGATATTGGCAGCCTATGAAGGGTTTCAAGAGGCTTCGGAGGTGATTGGTACTGAAGCACAGCTCCTCTGAGCACCCTGATTGCCAGTGCTGGGCTGGATGTTCAAAGGAAGGGTTCCCTCTACACATCATGCAACTGATGCTACGTGGAGTAAGTGGGTCGCACTGGTCACACGACAGGCTCAAATAGGAAACCCCAATCGTCCAGGAATTCTGGAAATGATCACAGACTGGCCAGATTTCCGAATATCGCCAGAGGCAGAGGTGATGCGTGCTAAAGAGGCCCCACCATATCATAAACTACCAGTGTTTTGGCTTTGTGTGGCAAGGTTTTGGTAGCGAGGGGGCTACAGTGGTGGCTTCTTGCTAGAAGCTTCCCCTAGGTCCAACAAAGCCAGTACCAGCCGGCTCCAAGATGAACCTGCCGCTGGCCGAGGCCAAGCCAATCAGCAACGGTGGTAGCACCTCTGTGATAACATATTTAAGAAGGAAAAATAAAAAGCAACTAGTGGCAGCTTTTACAGCCACAGAGAGGAGTGAGAAGATGTGAGAAACTCTGCAGACACCAAGGTCAGTGAAGAAGGAGGGGGAGGAGGTGCTCCAGGCGCCAGAGCAGACATCCCCCTGCAGCCCATGGTGAAGACCATGGTGAGGCAGGCTGTCCCCCTGCAGCCCATGGAGGATGATGGGGAGCAGAGATTCCACCTGCAGCCCGTGGAGGACCCCACGCTGGAGCAGGTGGAGGCACCTGAAGGAGGCTGTGACCCCATGGGAAGCCTGCGCTGGAGCAAGCTCCTGGCAGGACCTGTGGACTCGTGGAGAGAGGACCCCATGCTGGAGCAGGTTTTCTGGCAGGACTTGTGACCCTGTGGAAGAGACCCACACTGGAGCAGTTTGTGAAGAACTGTAGCCCGTGGGAAGGACTCACATTGGAGAAGTTCATGGAGGACTGTCTCCCGTGGGAGCAACCCCATGCTGGAGCAGGGGCAGAGTGTGAGTTGTCCTCCCCCTGAGGAGGAAGGAGTGGCAGAGACAACATGTGACAAACTGACCACAACCCCCACTCCCCGTTCCCCTGTGCCGCTTGAGGGGAGTAGGTAGAGAATTCAGGAGTAAAGTTGATCCCAGGAAGAAGGGAGGGGTTGGGGGAGGTGTTTTAAGATTTGGTTTTATTTCTCATTGCTCTACTCTGTTTTGCTTGGTAATAAATTAGATTAATTTTTTACTAAGTTGAATGTGTTTTGCCTGTGACGGTAATTGGTGAGTGATCTCTCCCTGTCCTATATCTCGACCCAAGAGCCTTTCATTATGTTTTCTCTCCCCTGTCCAGTTGAGGAGGGGGAGTGATAGAGCGGCTTTGGTGGGCACCTAGCCTCCAGCCAGGGTTAACCCACCACAACCAGAAAATGAGAAGCAATATGCCCTGTTCACTGATGGTCCTGTCGCATTTTGGGAAAGCATCGGAGGTGGAAGGCTGCTGTATGGAGTCCTGCACAACAAGTTTCAGAAGCTGCTGAAGGAGAAGGTGAATCGAGCCTGTTTGCAGAGGTGAAAGCCATGCAACTAGCTTTAGATATTCCTGATTGAGAAAAGTGGCCAATGCTGTACCTCTACACTGACTCATGGACAGTGGCCAATGCCCTGTGGGGGTGGTTACAGCACTGGAAGCGGAGCAACTGGCAACGCAGATGCAAACCCATCTGGGCTGCCCCACTATGACGAGATATTGCTGCCCGGCTAGAGAAGCTGGTTGTAAAGGTACGTCATGTAGATGCCCACGTACCCAAGAGTCGGGCCACTGAGGAACACCAGAACAACCAGCAGGTGGATCAGGCTGCTAACATTAAATTGACTCAGGTAGATATGTACTGGAAACATAGAGGTGAATTATTTCTAGCTCGGTGGGCCCATGACACCTCAGGCCATCAAGGAAGAGATGCGACATATAGATGGGCTCGTGCTCGAGGGGTGGACTTTGCCATGGACGCTATTGCACAGGTCATCCATGAATGTGAAATGCGTGCTGCAATCAAGCAAGACAAGTGGTCAAAGCCTCTTTGGTATGGAGGACGATGGCTAAAATATAAATATGGGGAGGCCTGGCAGATTCATTACATCACGCTCCCACAAACCCACCAAGGCAAGCGCCATGTGCTTACAACGGTGGAAGCAACCACTGCATGGCTGGAAACATATCCCGTGCCCCATGACACTGCCCGGAACACTATCCTGAGTCTTGAAAAACAAGTCTTGTGGCGACATGGCACCCCAGAGAGAACTGAGTCAGACAACGGGACTCATTTTTGGAACAACCTCATAGACACCTGGGCCAAAGAGCATGGCATTGAGTGGGTGTATCACATCCCCTTTCATGCACCAGCCTCTGGGAAAATCAAATGATACAATGGACTGCTAAAGACTACCCTGAGAGCAATGGGTGGTGGGACCCTCAAACACTGGGATACACATTTAGCAAAGGCCACCTGGTTAGCCAGCACTAGGGGATCTACCAATCGAGCTGGCCCTGCCCAATCAAAACTTTTAGGTACTGTAGAAGGGGTAAAGCCCCCGTAGTGCACATGAAGAATATGTTAGGGGAGACAGTCTGGATTACTCCTTCTCTGGGCAAAGGCAAACCCATCCATAGGATTGCTTTTGCTCAAGGACCTGGGTGCACTTGGTGGGTAATGCGGAAGGATTTGATTTTCCATGAGAATAGCCAATGATTTTAGTTGTACGATGCTAATTGCTATATGATAATGCATGTCATCATTATTATAATTGCTATATGCCATAGTAACAGTATTACAGTAAAAATTGTCCAGATTAATGAAGAATGTACTTTGATGAAACCGAGCAAGACGCAGAGGTGATGAAACCAGAACTGGCTTCAGCAAGAAGCGCCCAGCAACTTTCTTGAGATTGACATCTTCAGCCTGCACACCATGAGCATGAACCACAACAGATCCATCAGCTACAAGATCCGGATGCAGCATGCAACAATCCAACATCACGCACCATCTCCCCTGTCCTGAGAGACTGTTATGAGAGATGGAGCCTTAAGTCATTGGACTAAAGGAACTCAATGGACATTTTGTGGATATTTATGGACATTTTATAGACTTTTCACAGCGGTGGTCCATTGATTAAGGGAATGATATCTGTGTGCATATATCAAAAGACAGGAAAAGTGGTGGTGATTAATTACAGTGCATTGGAAAGTGTGGGACCTGGACATGACGTAGATGATATAGAATAAGGGGTGGATACTGTCCTGGTTTTGTCAGGGATAGAGTTAATTTTCTTCCTAGCAGCTGGTATAGTGCTATGTTTTGGATTTAGGATGAGAATAATGTTGATAACACACTGATGTTTTTAGTTGTGGCTAAGCAGTCAAGGACTTTTCAGCTTCTCATACTGGCCTGCCAATGAGAAGGCAGGGAGCGCCCAAGAAGCTGGGAGGGGACACAGCCAGGACAGCTGACCCAAACTGACCAAAGGGATATTCCATGCCATATGACGTCATGCTCCAGATATAACTGGGGGGTGGGCCGGGAGGCAGGGCAGCTAGGGGTCTTGCTGAGCATCAAGTGGTGAGAAATTGTGCTGTACATCACTTGTTTTGTATATTTTATTTATTATTATTATCATTATCTTCCTTTTCTGCCCTATTAAACTGTCTTAATCTCAACCCATGATTTTTTTTTTTTTATTTTTTTTTTCTATTTTCAGTTCTCTCCCCCATCCCACTAGGAGGAGGGGAGTGAGCAAACAGCTGTGTGGTTGTTTTAGCTGCTTGCCAGGTTAAACACTTGCCCTTTGGCCACAAACTCCTGGTCGATGCGAAAGCCCATCTCCATCAGGAAGTCTGTCGGGTCATCTAAAGTATGCAGTTGCATACCAGCACGTGACGGTTCTTGTCCCTTATTTCTGGCTGGCCCAGATAGCACAAATGCCAGGGCATCCCCTTTTTATCTATGGATGGCTGTGCCTGCAGCACAAAGGGGCTGGGTTGCTACCCCTTCAGGAAGAACACCATCTCGTCGTCCAGAAAGTTCTCCAGCTCCATGTTGTCACACAGACTGTGCAGCCAGTGCAGCAAGCTCTCCAGGCTCTGATCCAAAATGCTTCTTGTGGTGGGCAGAAACAGAATGTCAATTACCCTGTCTCCTCCCGGGTCACTGGGGCTTTCTCCACAGCGTGGCCTCGGGTAATCACAGCACCCCACCCCGCTTCACCCCACCGGCTTATACCACCTTTGTCCGACTTTTTTCCCTCGCTCGAAGATCCCTGGTCTTTAGGATCAGCTCTTTAGCCGGCGGCTGAGATGACGGTGATCTCGCAGCAGCAGTTGCTCTCCTTAGTGGTGGGAGGGAGCTGCCTGCCGGCCTGCAGCCCGCCTGCCGCTTATGTTGGAGCAGGTACTCCATCATGTTGATGGTGCCGCTCGTGATGGGCATCATGGTAACAGGGGGCGTCTCCATAGTGTGATCTGCTGCACGCAGCCCCGGGCGGAGGGCCTGAATGCAGGCAGCGGAGCGAGCGGCGCGGCTGCGCCACCCTGTGGCCTGGCGGTGCCGCACAGGCCCTGCCCGCTCAGGCGCGGTGGTGTGCGTGGTGCCTTCGTCGGGCTGGGAGCAGGGGGGTGAAGGTCGCCCTTCCCGCTGGGGGCCGCCCCGGGTGGACTGAGGGCCGCGCGGAGTCACGGTGGCGGGCCGCCTTGCGCAGCTGTTGGGGACGTCTCACCTTAACGCGGGTGGTCTCGGCAGTGGGGCGGAGGGGAGTGGGGGGCCGGCGGACGGGACCGGCCGTGTGAAAGTAACCGCTATTTTAGTCGACCTGTGGGCTGGAGCCAGTCGGTCTGCTGGAGCAGTCATTGCTTTACTTGTATGTACAGTGCAGTGTCTCCCCTCTGGTTTCTTATGCAGTGAAAGGTAAAAAAAACTGTGCAAAATCTTTGTCAGGAATATCCCAGTTTATTCCTTGTGTAGGATAACAAGTTGTTAGTAGGGGTGAAATGGGAATCATTCACCAGTTTGGAAAGGCAGAAATCCAGCCTGTTGAGGTTCTCATCTGAATGGTGCAGGTTTTGCACCCTTGTTTCTAGATGGAAAAGCCTCCATTTTGAAAAAGAGGCAGAAATGTCCAGTATGTACCAGTTAAATTTGGTATTGCAGTTCCCAAACCTGGAATTATTTAGATTATTTTTTTTCCCTTAGCTATTTTTGTAACAAGCCTTTATGCTGCATCGAAAGTAAACAGTATGTCTGTCTTTCCTTTATCAGTATCCCCACACAGTGGTGGTGTCCCCTGCCTCCCTCAAATAAATTATATAAAATATTAGCATAAGTCAAACACCTCCAAATGAGACATTGCATAAGCATACTCTCCCAGCATAGTAATAATTTGTTTAAAAGTCCTGATATATCAGAGCTAGCTTGGAGTATAGCCATGCAGTTGAACTGGAATGACTTAAGGGGCACAGTACAATCCAGCAGGGACCTGACTGTTGCTGAAGCTGGAACCACATCCCAGGTAGCTGCCATAGTATGTACACATTGCATGTGCTTACCTAATTGTAGAGAAGAGTCCTGTGTTGAAATAAAGGAAGAAAATAGTCAACAAAAGGTTTGGGTAATGGTTTAAAAGTTTCCTTATGCTTCTAAGAGAAAAAATTAGGTTTTCTTTTGTATACAGATCAGCTTTAGTTAATGTGACCATAATGCAGTTAGAAGGAATCTGTATTGAGTAAGATAGCTAGGAAAAGTAAAAATGAGTCAAAAATGCACTTTAGCATTTCACAAGGGGTAGTTTCTAAGGCTTCACTTCTTTCTCTGGTGATACAGATAATCTCTTTTGCTTAGTTGAGGTGCATGATAGCATTACTACAGATGCTTGAAAAAAGATAGAAGAGGGTGTCTACTTTTCTGTTTTGAAATGAAAATTCTTTGAAATACCCTAGTTGCAGCTAAGTAGTTCTGCCCCGTAGTCTGAGGTGCTACGCAGTAGTGCAAGGCAGAAAACAAATGTTACCCTAAGCTGGGCAAACTCCCCGTAGGACTGGACAAAATAGGTGAGCAAAAGTGGCTTACACACACACACCACCACCACCCCCCCCCGCCCCAGATCAGCCCCAAATCCCCTCACCAGTCATGTAAAAGGCAGCGACGACACAGCCCTGAAGCTACTGAGCTGCTTGGCACCTTGGGCTTGGAGACTCTATAGTGAGTGCACCTGCATAACTTAAAGGTATCTTAAAAAGAACTTTTTTCTGCACTTCTTGAAGATAAGACGCAGCAGACACAAAAGACATTTGGTCAGACAGGTGGAGAGAAATAGAGATTGAAATGGAAGGTAAATGCATTCTTTCCAGCCACTTAAGTTCTGTTCAACTTCATTTAAAACCATTCTTATACATCTGTCTATGTCAGGGAAACTGGATGCATGTGTGGGGTCAGGCCTTTAACTCATCTCTGTATCACAACATTTCAAGTGCACAGAGCAGAGCCCTCCCTGCAGAGCTCCTGCAGGGAAATGTTTGGTGAAATGTGAGATCCAGCCATGTTTACACATTGAAATAGCATGGACAGTACAGAGGGTCAGTTAGATATAAACTGTATGTAAAGTTTTTTTCTTCCTTGTTATTAAAACTTGGAATTATTTTTTTTCCTGCTCATCTCACAGGCTTTGGGTCCAAATCCGCATTTTTGTCACCTTTATTGATCAAAATTGCTTTCGGACTAAGTGTACAGCGCTCTCCATTCACTGGTGGTGAATTAATAGCAAAAAGCCTACCACCCCACAAATCTCCATGCAAGCTTGTTGAAATGAATCACTCCAGTTAGTTACATAATAGGCAATTTATATGATTTGCATAATTTACATTTTTAAAGTTGCTGACAGATTTTTCAATGCTCAGATTACTCATTAAGTGATTTTGTTTTTGTAGGTAACTCAAGGACATTGGATTGTTCTTAGGTATTTCACCACAAACAATGACGTGTCGGTAGCTAAGAGACTGTCTTAAAGGGGCTACATAAACTTACAGCATAAAGAGAGAAGACAGTAAACATCAGGTAATTGATGACATCAGCCTCAGTATAATGCAAATTATGATTTATTCTTCTCTACCTTGCAAAGCAGGAAAATTTTTCAAGCGTGTCCTGGTTTCGGCTGGGATAGAGTTAATTTTCTTCCTAGTAGCTGGTATAGCGCTGTGTTTGGGGTTTAGTATGAAAACAATGTTGATAACACACTAATGTTTTAGTTGTTGCTAAGCAGTGTTTACAATTAAGTCAAGGACTTTTCAGCGAGGGGGCATGAGCCTTCTGCAGGAGGTGCACAAGAAGGTGTGAGGAGGCCCAGCCAGGACAGCCGACCCAAACTGGACAAAGGGATATTCCATGCCATATGACGTCATGCTCAGTATATAAGCTGGGAGTAGTTGGCCGTGGAGGGCCGTGGCTCAGGAACTAGCTGGGCATCATTCAGCGGGTTGTGAGCAATTGTGCTGTGCATCATTTGTTTTGTATATTCTTTTATCATCATTATTATTATTCTCTTCCTTTTCCATCCTATAAAACTGTTTTTATCTCAACCCACGAGTTTTACTTTTGTTTGCAATTCTCTCTCTCCCATCCCACTGAGGGGTAGTGAGCTAAGGGTTGTGTGGTTGTTTTAGCTGCCTGCTGGTTTAAACAACAACAAAGTGAGATAGTTTAATGAGCTGTTGGCCTCACTCCTGGTGGCTTCCAGACGTGGCCCTGTTCTTAAACTTGTATTACCAAACAAAATCCCTAAAGTTGCGTGTAGTTTTCTACACTATGTGACTGTGTCCTCTGGATTTTACATGACTGTTTTCATGTGCTTTGTTAAATATCAGAAGAAGCTGCTGTGAGAACATTTATTTAGTGAGTGTCCAACTCTTTAGACACTCAGGAGCACATCTGAAATGCTTTTACACCAACACACATGGTATGAGAAACAAGTAGAATTAACTGGAAGCGTTGATCAGTTCCCAGAGCTATGATATTATCTGTATTAGTGAGACTTGGTGGAATGACTCCCACGACTGGAGTGCTGGGATGGAGGGCTACAGGCTCTTCAGGAGGGATAGGCAGGGCAGGCAAGGTGGAGGAGTTGCACTGTATGTAAGGGACAGGTTTGATTGTACAGCCCTTACAGTTAGTGATGATGTGGTTGAGAGTCTCTGGGTAAGGATTAGGGGAATGGAAAACAAAGGAGATGTTGTAGTGGGTGTCTACTATTGATCGCCCAGCCAGGATGTAAGCACTGATGAGTTATTCTATAGGCAATTAGGAGAAATTTCTGGATAGGTAGCCCTTCTCCTTTATGGGAGATTACAACTTCCCAGACATCAACTAGGACTATCACACTGCTGTGACGAGCAGGTCTTGGAAATTCTTGAACTTTGTGGAAGATAACTTCTTGACACAAGTACTCAGGGAGCTAACTAGGAAAGATGCCCTCCTAGACTTGCTATTTGTGAACGGAGAAGGACTTGTGGGAGATGTGATGGTAGGTGGCTGTCCTGGCTTCAGCTGAGAGGGTTAATTTTCTTCATAGTAGCTAGTATGGGGCTATGTTTTGGATTTGTGCTGGAAACAGTGTTGATAGTATAGAGATGTTTTTGTTATACGGACCTATTGTTGTTGAGCAGTGCTTACACCGAGCCAAGGCCTTTTCTGCTTCTCGCACTGCCCTGCCAGCGGGATGGCTGGGGGTGCACAAGAAGTTGGGAGGAGACACAGACAGGACAGGTGACCCCAACTGGCCAAAGGGATATTCCATACCATATGACATCATGCTCAGTTTATAAGGAGCTTGGGGGAAGAGGAAGGGAGGGGCAGCGGCGTTTGGAGTGATGGCGTTTGTCTTCCCAAGTAACTGATACACGTAACAGAGCCCTGCTTTCCTGGGGATGGCTGAACACCTGCCTGCCCATGGGAAGTGGTGAATGAATTCCTTGCTTTGCTTGTGCACGTGGCTTTTGCTTTCCCTATTAAACTGTCTTTATCTCAACCCACAAGTTTTCTCACTTTAACTTTTCCAATTCTCTCCCCCATCCCGCTGTGGGGGGAGTGAGCGAGTGGCTGCGTGGTGCTCAGCTACCGGCTGGGGTAAAACCATGACAGTGGCTGCCTTGGCCATAGTGATCATGAAATGGTTGAGTGTAAAATTTTCAGTGTAATGAGAAAAAAGGACAGCAGAGTTTCTACCTGTTTCAAGAGAGCAAACTTTAAGCTATTCAGGGAGCCACTTAGCAGAGTACCCTGGAAATCTGCTCTTGAGGGCTTATGAGTCCATGAGCTCTGGTCAGTCTTTAAGAATCGCCTTTTAGAAGCACAGGAGCAGGCAATGCCATTGTGTCAAAAGTCAAGCAAGTGGGGCAGAAGACCAGCTTGGCTGAACAGGGGAAATCCTCTTGGAACTCAGGAGGAAAAAGAAATTGTATGATCTCTGGAAGCAAAGTCAGGCTTTGCAGGAAGATTACAGAGCCACGGTTTGTATATGCAGGGAGAAGACACAAAAGGCCAAAGCTCAATTAGAGTTGAAACTGGCCAGTGCTGTGGGCAGGGACACCCTCCAATAGACCACGTTGCCCAAAGCCCCATCCAACCTGGCCTTAAACACTTCCAGGGAGGGGGCCTCCACAACCTCTTCGGGCAACCTCACCACCCTCACAGTAAAGAATTTCTTTCTAACATCTAATCTAAATCGACCCTCCTTCAGCTTAAAGCCATTACCCCTTGTCCTGTCACTACACTCCCTGATAAACAGTCCCTGAACATCTTTCCTGTAGGCCCCCTTCAGGTACTGGAAGGCTGCAATTAGGTCTCCCCGGAGCCGCCTTTTCTCCAGGCTGAACAATCCCAACTCTCTCAGCCTGTCCTCATAGGAGAGGTGCTCCATCTCTCCAGTCATCTTCGTGGCCCTCCTCTGGACTCTCTCCAACAGCTCCATGTCTCTCCTGTACTGGGGCCCCCAGAGCTGGACGCAGTACTCCAGGTGGGGTCTCGCAACAGCGGAGTAGAGGGGCAGGATCACCTCCCTTGACCTGCTGGTCACACCTGTTTTGATGCAGCCCAGGACATGGTTGGCTTTCTGGGCTGCAAGCGCATGCTGCCAGCTCATGATGGATCCCTCAACCTGCCTAAATCCAAATTATATGATGTTCCTCTTGGCGAGTTGTGACTAAAGTCACGGGGTGGATAATGTGGGGTGCCGGACTTATCCAGGCTTCTTGGTGCCGAATACAGGGCCATTATGACCCAGCAGAAGGGGCCCTGGGGGAGTCCAGCTTGGGCGAGAGCAGGGATTGAGCAACTTGCTTATCTTGCACTGATAAGCACTGGACCTGAACAGGGGCAGGAGATGAGCAATTTGTTCATCTTAACAAGATGCGGCGCCTGACGGGTCTGCTCCTTAATCAACTAAGTGACGCCTGGGGTGAGGGGGAGCCTTCACAGCTTGACGTTACTTTGGTAAAACTAAACAGACCACCGCTCCTCTGTACTGAACGCCTTTGTTCTCCACCACTTCCCCCCCCCAGCCCCGATCAACTGCACAACAAGCCTTGTTAAGGGCCAATCGACACACAATACCTGACTTAGTCCCACCTCGCCAAAAGTATAAATCTGGCATTTAGAATCCTCTTTTCTGAGGACGAGAACTCCAACTATCCGGACGGGTCGACGGGCCTGGACCTCTCTCCTCCCCAAGCAGGGACGCCTCTTTGGTAAGACTTGCGCCTCCGATTATGTTGGATGTTACCTCGGGAAAACTATCATTAACAAAAGCGCTGAACTATTAACTTGAGCTCAAAATCGTTGCAGTTAGTGCATTTATCAACGGCAATTCCGAACTTTTATATCTGTCGCTTCAATAAATTACCTATTTTTTCTTTTCAACTTTGTGAAACTGTTTCAGTGAAAGTCCTTGGTGGGGCTCTGACAGGCAAACGTTGACTCTGATAAGTGGCTACACACATAACCCTTTAGACATAAACCGTTGACCAAGTCTGGGACTAAGACTGGACCTAGCCGCACCCAGGCTCCTCTCTGAGAAGGAGTTTAGAAAGCAAGGGGGTCCTTTCTGAACCTTGTGACTCAACGGGAGGGCCTCCCTCAGCCACATATCAGACTTGTACCCTTTCACGCGACAGAGGGTAATTGACGTTCTGTTTCTGCCCACCGCAAGAAGCATTTTGGATCAGAGCCTGGAGAGCTTGCTGCACTGGCTGCACAGTCTGTGTGACAACATGGAGCTGGAGAACTTTCTGGACGACGAGATGGTGTTCTTCCTGAAGGGGTAGCAACCCAGCCCCTTTGTGCTGCAGGCACAGCCATCCATAGATAAAAAGGGGATGCCCTGGCATTTGTGCTATCTGGGCCAGCCAGAAATAAGGGACAAGAACCGTCACGTGCTGGTATGCAACTGCATACTTTAGATGACCCGACAGACTTCCTGATGGAGATGGGCTTTCGCATCGACCAGGAGTTTGTGGCCAAAGGGCAAGTGTTTAACCTGGCAAGCAGCTAAAACAACCACACAGCTGTTTGCTCACTCCCCTCCTCCTAGTGGGATGGGGGAGAGAACTGAAAATAGAAAAAAAAAATAAAAAAAAAAAAATCATGGGTTGAGATTAAGACAGTTTAATAGGGCAGAAAAGGAAGATAATGATAATAATAATAAATAAAATATACAAAACAAGTGATGTACAGCACAATTTCTCACCACTTGATGCTCAGCAAGACCCCTAGCTGCCCTGCCTCCCGGCCCACCCCCCAGTTATATCTGGAGCATGACGTCATATGGCATGGAATATCCCTTTGGTCAGTTTGGGTCAGCTGTCCTGGCTGTGTCCCCTCCCAGCTTCTTGGGCGCTCCCTGCCTTCTCATTGGCAGGCCAGTATGAGAAGCTGAAAAGTCCTTGACTGCTTAGCCACAACTAAAAACATCAGTGTGTTATCAACATTATTCTCATCCTAAATCCAAAACATAGCACTATACCAGCTGCTAGGAAGAAAATTAACTCTATCCCTGACAAAACCAGGACAGTATCCACCCCTTATTCTATATCATCTACGTCATGTCCAGGTCCCACACTTTCCAATGCACTGTAATTAATCACCACCACTTTTCCTGTCTTTTGATATATGCACACAGATATCATTCCCTTAATCAATGGACCACCGCTGTGAAAAGTCTATAAAATGTCCATAAATATCCACAAAATGTCCATTGAGTTCCTTTAGTCCAATGACTTAAGGCTCCATCTCTCATAACAGTCTCTCAGGACAGGGGAGATGGTGCGTGATGTTGGATTGTTGCATGCTGCATCCGGATCTTGTAGCTGATGGATCTGTTGTGGTTCATGCTCATGGTGTGCAGGCTGAAGATGTCAATCTCAAGAAAGTTGCTGGGCGCTTCTTGCTGAAGCCAGTTCTGGTTTCATCACCTCTGCGTCTTGCTCGGTTTCATCAAAGTACATTCTTCATTAATCTGGACAATTTTTACTGTAATACTGTTACTATGGCATATAGCAATTATAATAATGATGACATGCATTATCATATAGCAATTAGCATCGTACAACTAAAATCATTGGCTATTCTCATGGAAAATCAAATCCTTCCGCATTACCCACCAAGTGCACCCAGGTCCTTGAGCAAAAGCAATCCTATGGATGGGTTTGCCTTTGCCCAGAGAAGGAGTAATCCAGACTGTCTCCCCTAACATATTCTTCATGTGCACTACGGGGGCTTTACCCCTTCTACAGTACCTAAAAGTTTTGATTGGGCAGGGCCAGCTCGATTGGTAGATCCCCTAGTGCTGGCTAACCAGGTGGCCTTTGCTAAATGTGTATCCCAGTGTTTGAGGGTCCCACCACCCATTGCTCTCAGGGTAGTCTTTAGCAGTCCATTGTATCATTTGATTTTCCCAGAGGCTGGTGCATGAAAGGGGATGTGATACACCCACTCAATGCCATGCTCTTTGGCCCAGGTGTCTATGAGGTTGTTCCAAAAATGAGTCCCGTTGTCTGACTCAGTTCTCTCTGGGGTGCCATGTCGCCACAAGACTTGTTTTTCAAGACTCAGGATAGTGTTCCGGGCAGTGTCATGGGGCACGGGATATGTTTCCAGCCATGCAGTGGTTGCTTCCACCGTTGTAAGCACATGGCGCTTGCCTTGGTGGGTTTGTGGGAGCGTGATGTAATGAATCTGCCAGGCCTCCCCATATTTATATTTTAGCCATCGTCCTCCATACCAAAGAGGCTTTGACCACTTGTCTTGCTTGATTGCAGCACGCATTTCACATTCATGGATGACCTGTGCAATAGCGTCCATGGCAAAGTCCACCCCTCGAGCACGAGCCCATCTATATGTCGCATCTCTTCCTTGATGGCCTGAGGTGTCATGGGCCCACCGAGCTAGAAATAATTCACCTCTATGTTTCCAGTACATATCTACCTGAGTCAATTTAATGTTAGCAGCCTGATCCACCTGCTGGTTGTTCTGGTGTTCCTCAGTGGCCCGACTCTTGGGTACGTGGGCATCTACATGACGTACCTTTACAACCAGCTTCTCTAGCCGGGCAGCAATATCTCGTCATAGTGGGGCAGCCCAGATGGGTTTGCATCTGCGTTGCCAGTTGCTCCGCTTCCAGTGCTGTAACCACCCCCACAGGGCATTGGCCACTGTCCATGAGTCAGTGTAGAGGTACAGCATTGGCCACTTTTCTCAATCAGGAATATCTAAAGCTAGTTGCATGGCTTTCACCTCTGCAAACAGGCTCGATTCACCTTCTCCTTCAGCAGCTTCTGAAACTTGTTGTGCAGGACTCCATACAGCAGCCTTCCACCTCCGATGCTTTCCCAAAATGCGACAGGACCATCAGTGAACAGGGCATATTGCTTCTCATTTTCTGGTTGTGGTGGGTTAACCCTGGCTGGAGGCTAGGTGCCCACCAAAGCCGCTCTATCACTCCCCCTCCTCAACTGGACAGGGGAGAGAAAACATAATGAAAGGCTCTTGGGTCGAGATATAGGACAGGGAGAGATCACTCACCAATTACCGTCACAGGCAAAACACATTCAACTTAGTAAAAAATTAATCTAATTTATTACCAAGCAAAACAGAGTAGAGCAATGAGAAATAAAACCAAATCTTAAAACACCTCCCCCAACCCCTCCCTTCTTCCTGGGATCAACTTTACTCCTGAATTCTCTACCTACTCCCCTCAAGCGGCACAGGGGAACGGGGAGTGGGGGTTGTGGTCAGTTTGTCACATGTTGTCTCTGCCACTCCTTCCTCCTCAGGGGGAGGACAACTCACACTCTGCCCCTGCTCCAGCATGGGGTTGCTCCCACGGGAGACAGTCCTCCATGAACTTCTCCAATGTGAGTCCTTCCCACGGGCTACAGTTCTTCACAAACTGCTCCAGTGTGGGTCTCTTCCACAGGGTCACAAGTCCTGCCAGAAAACCTGCTCCAGCATGGGGTCCTCTCTCCACGAGTCCACAGGTCCTGCCAGGAGCTTGCTCCAGCGCAGGCTTCCCATGGGGTCACAGCCTCCTTCAGGTGCCTCCACCTGCTCCAGCGTGGGGTCCTCCACGGGCTGCAGGTGGAATCTCTGCTCCCCATCATCCTCCATGGGCTGCAGGGGGACAGCCTGCCTCACCATGGTCTTCACCATGGGCTGCAGGGGGATGTCTGCTCTGGCGCCTGGAGCACCTCCTCCCCCTCCTTCTTCACTGACCTTGGTGTCTGCAGAGTTTCTCACATCTTCTCACTCCTCTCTGTGGCTGTAAAAGCTGCCACTAGTTGCTTTTTATTTTTCCTTCTTAAATATGTTATCACAGAGGTGCTACCACCGTTGCTGATTGGCTTGGCCTCGGCCAGCGGCAGGTTCATCTTGGAGCCGGCTGGTACTGGCTTTGTTGGACCTAGGGGAAGCTTCTAGCAAGAAGCCACCACTGTAGCCCCCTCGCTACCAAAACCTTGCCACACAAAGCCAAAACACTGGTAGTTTATGATATGGTGGGGCCTCTTTAGCACGCATCACCTCTGCCTCTGGCGATATTCGGAAATCTGGCCAGTCTGTGATCATTTCCAGAATTCCTGGACGATTGGGGTTTCCTATTTGAGCCTGTCGTGTGACCAGTGCGACCCACTTACTCCACGTAGCATCAGTTGCATGATGTGTAGAGGGAACCCTTCCTTTGAACATCCAGCCCAGCACTGGCAATCAGGGTGCTCAGAGGAGCTGTGCTTCAGTACCAATCACCTCCGAAGCCTCTTGAAACCCTTCATAGGCTGCCAATATCTCCTTTTCCGTTGGAGTGTAGCGGGCCTTGGATCCTCTGTATCCCTGACTCTAAAACCCCAGGGGTCGACCTCGAGTGCCCCCTGGTGCTTTCTGCCAGAGACTCCATGTAGGGCCATTCTCCCCAGCTGCGGTATAGAGCACATTTGGCACATCTGGTCCTGCCCGGACTGGCCCAAGGGCTACCACATGGACAATTTCCTGTTTAATTTGTTCAAAAGCTTGCTGTTGCTCAGGGCCTCATTTGAAATCATTCTTCCAGGTCACTCCATAAAGAGGGCTTACAATCAGATTGTAATTTGGAATATGCATCCTCCAGAACCCCCCAATGCCTAAGAAAGCTTGTGTTTCCTTTTTACTAGTCGGTGGAGACATAGCTGCTATTTTGTTGATCACATCCATTGGGATCTGATGGCGTCCATCTTGCCATTTTATTCCTAAAAACTGGATCTCCTGTGCAGGTCCCTTGACCTTACTTTGTTTTATGGCGAAACCAGCTTTCAGAAGGATTTGGACTATATTCTTCCCTTTCTCAAAACCTTCTTCTGCTGTGTTGCCCCATACGATGATGTCATCAATGTAGTGCAGGTGCTCTGGGGCTTCACCCTTTTCCAGTGCAGTCTGGATCAGTCCATGGCAAATAGTGGGGCTGTGTTTCCACCCCTGGGGCAGTCGATTCCAGGTGTACTGGATGCCCCTCCAAGTGAAAGCAAACCGTGGCCTGCACTCTGCTGCCACAGGGATCGAGAAAAACGCATTAGCTATATCAGTTGTGGCATACCACTTGGCTGCCTTTGACTCCAGTTCATATTGAAGTTCCAGCATGTCCGGCACGGCAGCACTCATCGGCGGCGTGACTTCATTCAGGCCACGATAGTCTACCGTCAGCCTCCACGCTCCATTGGACTTCCGCACTGGCCATATGGGACTGTTAAAGGGTGAGCAAGTCTAGCTGATGACTCCTTGGCTCTCCAGTTGACGAATCAGCTTATGGATGGGAATCAGGGCGTCTCGGTTGGTGTGATAGTGCCGCCGGCGCACTGTTGTGGTAGCGATCGGCACGTGTTGTTCTTTGACCCTGAGCAACCCCACAACAGAAGGGTCCTCCGATAGACTGGGCAAGGTAGACAGCTGTTCCATTTCCCCCGTCTCCAAGGCAGCTATTCCAAAAGCCCACCAGTAGCCTTTTGGGTCCCTTGAAATACCCTTTCCTGAGGTAGTCTATGCCCAGGATGCATGGAGCCATTCACACAGGGGTGCTTTTGCCACTCATTCCCAGTTAGGCTTACTTCAGCTTCCAGTACAGTTAGCTGTTGGGATCCCCCTGTCACTCCAGAAATACAGATGGGTTCTGCCCCTTCATAGCTTCATGGACTTAGGGAACACTGTGAACCCGTGTCCACCAGAGCCTTATACTCTTGCGGATCTGATGTGCCAGGGCATCGGTTCCACACAGTCCAATAAACCCAGCTGTCCCTCTCCTCCACCTGGCTGGAGGCAGGACCCTTCTAATCCTGCTCATCGTATTTGCTACTCAGTTCTCGTAAAAATGACTTAGAAATCCCTTCAAGTGGATCAGAAGTACGATCAGCCCTTCTACTCTGTCTGGGGAACTGCCCACTGGAAACTGGAGCGACATTTTTCCTGGAAGAATCCCCTTTTGTAATTGCTTTTACTTGCAGATTACATAGTTGTGCCTCTACGGTCGAGGTAGGTTTTCCATCCCACTTCCTCATGTCGTCTCCATGGTCATGAAGGTAAAACCACAGGGTGCCTCATGGTGTGTACCCTCTATCTCCTCTCTCTTGAGCAGAGGAATGCTTACTCCTCATAGGTGAGATACTGGTCCGTACAGGTGGGGAGTAGGTTATATCCTCTCTGAATTGCTGGAATTCCCGGGACAGTTTCTCCACAGCCGAGACGAGGGAGGAAGAGAGACTTTCTTCATATTGCCGGAGTCAGCTAGCCATTTTATCCACTGTTGGCTCCTCTTTGTCTTCCCAGTCCATTACTGCCCATGAGTTAGCATACAACGATGGTGCATTCCGTACATGGGTCCTGTGTACTGGACTTCATCAGGATCTGCGCGTAACTACGCATTGTCTGAGTCATAATAAGCCATCTCCTCCATGGCTAATTCCCTCAGGTACTGGATACCTCCCTCCATGGTGGTCCACTTGCCTGAATGACATACATCATCTTCACTGAAGGGATACCTTTCCCTCATGTCTGAAAGAAGTTGCCTCCAGAAGCTGAGGGCTTGTGTCTTTTTCCCAATTGCCTTGTCAATGCCCCCTTCCCTGGACAGGGATCCTAGCTGCTTAGCCTCCCTACCCTCTAATTCCAGGCTACTGGCCCCATTATCCCAGCATCAGAGCAGCCAGGTAATGATGTGCTCACCTGGAAGGTGGCTGAAATCTTTCTGCATATCTCGCAGCTCACTCAGGGAAAGGGATTGGGTGATTACCTCTGGTTCTGCCTCTTCCTCCTGTTCTCGTGATGATCCAGGTTCATCATCATCCCTTACTGAGTTGATTTTTTTTGGTGTGTATTTCTTCTTACGTATAGGGGTGATTGATACCAGCACGGGTTGGTTTTTTGGTTCAGCTGCAGTGCCTGTCACCAGGGTTGGAGTAGCCACAATCCCTGTCACGGGGGTTGGAATGGCTGCAGTACTTGTTGCAGGGGTTGGAGTAGTTGCAGTGCCTGTCATTTTGTAATCAGATCCAGAGACTTTCTCTTCCCTTTGAGGGTACTGCACAGTGTTGAACAGAGCTCAGTAGGCATGAGCCGGGTCCCAATGCATTGCAGTGATTTGCATCTCTCTGGAATTGCCAGGGTGACAGCATACCTTTTCCAAATATTCTACTAGTTTTTCAGGATTCTACTCTTGTTCAGGGATGAAGTTCCAAAACATCGGAGGTGCCCACCGTCCTAGGCATTTGCCCATGCTATCCCACACACCCGGCCACTCATAACTATCCAGCCTCGGGGCAGATCTCTGGGTGATATTTTTAAATAGTTGTTTAACCCTGAACAGGAACCGAAACACATTCAGGAGACCTAGCAATAAGAACATGCTGCTCTGAACATCCCAAGGGTATTCAAAATTCTCAAGAGCTGTTCTAACTAGCCTGAGGGAGAAAGGGAAGGTGAAGGTGAAAGTGTTCCCCCCCTGTCTCCCCCATAGATTGTTTCTCCATGGAAGAAAAGTGTGATTACTAATAATTCCCAGGAGACAGCACACGAGGTACGGAAGTGACAGCAATGCTGAATACACATAACAAATCATTCTCATGGCCAATAATGTTATCTTATCATAAGCGAGTAGTACACAATGCAGCAAAAGGAACCTTCTCATGCAGCTCCCAGAGAAGATAAATGGCACTGTAGGGAATACATAATACAAGTAAGGACTTACAGGAGACAGCCATGCAAACAAATAATACAACATTGTGTCCAGCAACTAATAAACTAATATAATGAATGCTTACAACTAATTTGTTTTAACACGCTTTGGTCAGAGCTATCGTTATCTCAAACCTTCGAGCCTCACATTGGGCACCAAAAGGACTGTCATGGTTTAACCCAACAGGCAGCTAAAACAACCACACGGTCGTTCGCTCACTTCCCTCTGCCAATGGGATGGGGGAGAGAACTGAAAAAGGAAAAAAACAAACAAAAAAAAATCATGGGTTGAGATAAAGACAGTTTAATAGGACAGAAAAGGATAATAACAATATTAATAATAATACTACTACTAAAAGAATATACAAAACAACTAATGAACAGCACAATTTCTTACCACCCGAAGTTGATGCTCAGCAAGAACTCGAGCTTCCCTGCCTCCTGGACCACCTTCCAGTTATATCTGGAGCATGATGTCATATGGTGTGGAATATGCCTTTGGTCAGTTTAGGTCAGCTGTCCTGGCTGTGTCCCCTCCCAGCTTCTTGGGTGCCTCATGTCTTCGCGCTGGCAGGGCAATATCAGAAGCTGAAAAGTCCTTGACTGCTTGGCAACAACTAAAACCATCAGTGTGTTATCAACATTATTCTCATCCTAAATCCAAAACATAGCACTATACCAGCTGCTAGGAAGAAAATTAACTCTATCCCTGCTGAAACCAGGACACTCCTGAAAGGGCATCAAGCCAGCCCCTTCATGTTGTAGGCATAGCTGTCCATAGATAAAAGGAGGATGCCCTGGCATTTGCACTATCTGGGCCAGCCAGAAATAAGGGACAAGAGCCGTCACGTGCTGGTACGCAACTTCATAGACATCACTACTTCCGATGACCTGATGGACTTCCTGAGATGGCCAAAGGGCACGTGTTCCACAAGGGCACGATGAAGATGATGCTGTACAAAAAGTCTTTCACATCCTAATACAAGGAAACATGGATAGCATTGAGCAACTATCCCTCTCCTACTTTGTAGAGCGTAATGTGGTAGCGCAAAAAGGATGTAGTTTCTGATGACACGAGGATCTTTGCTGAGCAACTAAAGGGGCAGCTTAACCGCAAAAAAAATAATTCCAAAAGGTTAATGTGATTGAAAAGCCAGGTAGTTAGTAGGCATTATTTTTGTTAGTGATTTTCTAAAATGCCTTTTGAGGGTGTATATTAGGTTTGTGTGGCAAGGTTTTGGTAGCGAGGGGGCTAAAGGGGTGGCTTCATAGAATCATAGAATCATTAAGGTTGGAAAAGACCTCTAAGATCATCAAGTCCAACCGTCCACCCAACACCACCATGCCTACTAAACCATGTCCCAAAGTGCCACGTCTACACGTTTTTTGAATGCCTCCAGGGATGGTGACTCTACCACCTCTCTGGGCAGCCTGTTCCAATGCCTGACCACTCTTTCGGCTATTCCAGTCTCAGCAACAGGCACTGCAGCTGAACCAGAGAACCAACCCATACCAGTATCAGTCATCCCTATACAGAAGAAGAAATGGACACAAAAGTCAACTTGTTTAGTAAAGGATGATGAAACAGGGCCATTATGAGAAGAAGAGGAAGAGACAGAACCAGAAATAACCATCCAATCCCTATCCCAGAGTGAGCTGCGAGATATACAAAAAGATTAGGCAAGCAACTTGTCACCTGGCTGATGACATGCTCAGATAGCTGGGCCAGTAGCCTGGACTTAGAGGGTAGAGAAGCCAAGAAGCTGAGATCCCTGTCTAGGGAAGGGGTCACTGACAAGGCGATTGGGAAAAAGACACAAGCCCTCGGCCTCTGGAGGTGACTCTTGTCAGGCATGAGAGAAAGGTATCCCTTCAGTGAAGATGATGTATGTTACCCAGGCAAGTGGACCACCATGGAGAGGGGTATCCAGTACCTGAGGGAATTAGCTGTGCGGGAGATGGTTTATTATGACCCGGACAACGTGCAGTTACCCATAGATCCAGATGAAGTCCAATGTACCCGACTCATGTGGCGGAGGTTTGTAAAGAGTGCACCACTAGCGTACGCCAACTCACTGGCAGTAATAGACTGGAAAGGCGAAGAGGAACCAACAGTGGATGAAGCGTCTGTCCAACTCCAGCAACATGAAGAAAATCTCTTCCTCCCTACAGGCCTGTGTCTCAGCTGTGGAAAGACTGTCTGAAAAAATAAAAAAAAAATCCTGTTGAAGAAACTGGCCCGGAAGGTCTGGCAACTCCAAGAGGTTACGTCTAATTCCCCACTTGTACAGACCAGTATCTCAACTATTAGGAAAAAGCGTTCTTCTGCTCAAGAGAGAGGGTATAGAAGGTATACACCACGAGGCACACTGGGAGGAGCGGCTAACACACCAGAAGGCTGTGCTGCCATTCAGCAGGATCTGGACAGGCTAGAGAGTTGGGTGGAGAGGAACCAAATGAAATTCAACAAGGGCAAGTGTAGGGTCCTGCACCTAGGGAGGAATAACCCCAAGCACCAGTACAGGTTGGGGGTTGACCTGCTGGGAAGCAGCACTGCAGAGAAGGACCTGGGAGTCCTGGTGGACAACAAGCTCTCCATGAGCCAGCAGTGCGCCCTTGTGGCCAAGAAGGCCAATGGTATCCTGGGGTGGGTTCAGAAGAGTGTGGCATGGCCAGCAGGTCAAGGGAGGTTATCCTCCCCCCCCCCGCTACTCTGCCCTAGTGAGGCCACATCTGGAGTACTGGAGACTCTAGTTCTGGGCTCCCCAGTTCAAGAAAGACAAGGAACTACTGGAGAGAGTCCAGCAGAGGGCTACAAGGATGATTAGGGGACTGGAGCATCTCTCTTAGGAGGAAAGGCTGAGAGAGCTGGGTCTGTTTAGCCTGGAGAAGAGTAGACTGAGAGGGGATCTGATCAATGCTTATAAATATCTAAAGGGTGGATGTCAAGAGGATGGGGCCAGACTCTTTTTAATGGTGCCCAGCGACAGGACAAGGGGCAACAGGCACAAACTGGAACACAGGAAGTTCCACCTGAATACGAGTAAAAACTTCTTCACTTTGAGGGTGACAGGGCACTGGAACAGGTTGCCCAGAGAGGTTGTGGAGTCTCCTTCTCTGGAGATATTCTAAACCCACCTGGACACGATCCTGTGCAACATGCTCTAGGTGAACCTGCTTTAGCAGGGGGGTTGGACTAGATGATCTCCAGAGGTCCCTTCCAACCCCTACCGTTCTGTGATTCTGTGATTCTGTGAGGCACCCTGTGGTTTTACCTGCGTGACCACTGAGAGGACATGAGGAAGTGGAATGGAAAACCTACTTCAAACCTAGAGGCACAGGTAGATGAATTGCAAGGAAAAGCAATCACAAAAGGGGATTCTTCCAGGAAAACTGCCTCTCCAGTCTCCAGCGGGCAGTTTCCCAGGCAGAGTAGGAGGACTGATCTTACTTCTGATCTTATGGAAGAAGCTGCTGATTCATATTTAAAAGAAGTGAGCAACAAGGATGCGATTCGAACCCACGTGCGCCACACAAATCCATTGGTTGGTAACAAATCCTATAGTAGTCGCCTACCTTTTAGGTGGAAAAAGTTATTAGTTATTCTATCCGGCTATGGGTGCACGGCCAGTTCAGTGTAAGGGAAGCTCATAGTCACTAAAATCAGTGAACCTTCTCATTTTCATCTCTTAGTCCTGTGATAACATTTGTGGATCTATATGGTAAACCTGAGTATCAGAGCACTAGTGTGGCTGAAAATCTAACTATTTAAAAACAAATCTGAGGTTGACCAGGTCCTTATCACAGTAATGCAAATTGACGTTAAAGATCAGGGTCAAATGGACTGGATTATGAAGTCAAGGTGTCGCTCTTTTCAGCAGCTGCAGGGATTATACTATGTAGAAACTACTACCTAGTGTCTTAGGATGTGGTTTCAAGTTAACTGACTCACTGCAGAAAGGATGATCTTGGTAACTGTCATGGTTTAGCAGGCAGCAGCTAAGCACCACGCTCACTCCTCACCCCCCCCCCCCCCCCCCCCGATGCTCCCTAGTGGGATGGGGAGGAGAATCGGAAGAAAAAGGTAAAACTCGTGGGTTGGGATAAGGATAGTTTACTAGGACAACAAAGGAAGAGGAAAACTTATAACAATATACAAAGTGGGTGATGCACAATGCAATTTGCTCACGCAATGACAGGACCCAACCCTCACAGGACCACACACTAAGCTGGTACTAGGCCCTTTTTATGCTGAGCATGATGTCGTAATGGTATGGAATACCCCCTTTGGCTAGTTTGGGTCACCTGTCCTGGCTGTGTCCCCTCCCAGCTTCTTGTGAAAATTAACTCTATCCTAGCCAAAAACCAGGACACTAACTTACAAGAAACCTACTCCTCTCTGCCCCCTCCTTCCCCCATATTTTCCTTAGAACAAACTTTTGCCAGATCAGTAAGTCAGTCCACCTGCTCTGGAGCTTCATTGCTAGTGAACAAGCAGGTGAAAGACAACTGAGAGCATGAAGAGAAAAGCAGCACGCCTTTTGGTGACAAACTGCTGTGGACCTTATTAGTAGGAAATTGGTCTCTGTCCCCAGGCTGAGGATTTGGCTTTTGGAAAGGCAAGCTAATATCTTGATTCTGAATAAATGGGGCTTGTTTCTAGACTTCATTCATACCAAGGGAATTTTGGTATTAGTAAAAGGTCAAGTAGAAACTTGCAGTTTTGTTTTTAAGATTGAGAAGTGTAAATGTGTATTCTGACAGGAGCTGGATCTTCAGTGTGCCTTCAGAAAGGCATTGATTTGTCTCTGCCACTTGAGCGGGAGGTTGTGGGCTTAAAACGCTGCGGATGTTCTGCAGATCACTCTCCTCTTTTAAAGGACTATCAGATTTTAAAATAGATTGAGCTGTTCTGAGGGCCTTTTACGTGAACTGCTTACTTAATGCTCAGGCCAAGGCTACATGGGCTAGAGGTTGCAAGTATTTTTGCAGGCCATTTCTGTAGTCTCTCAGGAACCCAGAGGTAATAGCGTGGCCTCCCCAGTGGGAAAGAAGCTGTGAATCTTGACTCTGTGGCTAATGTGGTACGTGAAATAGGTGCAGGCTGACAGACAGCGACCAGCAGGTAGATCGCAGTTTGGACAGGTAGTATGCACAAGGCAGTTGTAGGCCCTGCAATTACTTGGCCAAGTAGCTTGTTAGTGAAAACCAGCATTCACTCCTTTGAAAGCTGCAATGACGATACCTCTCCTTCCCCAAACCTAAGGGGAAGCTGTCTGAAAGATGTTGCGTTAGCAGGAATGAAACTTTATCAGAAAATGCCTTTCAAGCTTTCAAAGGAAGTCAGTGGGTTAAATGCTGAACAATGCCAAAGGCCTTAAACTGTTTAGATTCCACTCCTGTGAATGCCTCATTCTCTTCTTTCTTTGCTGTTCCCCTCCTCCCTCTGTGTTTAGCATAAATCAAAAAGCAGCAAAATACAAACCAATGATATAAAAGCCAGTTTTGTCCTTAATAGATTAGGAGAAGAGAGATAGGGACCCGAAGGTGTTGCAGGTAAAGGTTGGGAGCATGGTGAGGATTTCTTTCTGAAAGAAGTGTGACCTCGAGCTAGTAAATTGAATATTTAAATAGCCCACATTCTTAACTGGCTTGGATTGTACTGTCATTGTGTCACTGGAAAAAAAAATATTAGAAGAGTATTTTGTGGGAAATCTGTTAGTAAGTGGCAGGAAAAGATGGCCTGTCTAAAAGCAGAAGCACAAATCTTGCAGGTGTTTATAGCTCATTATAACTTGAAAAAAAAAAAAAATCAAAGAAAACTCCCCAAACTGGACTGATAACTTGTGTTTCTGTAGAGAAGTCTATATTTAAAATAAGATAAAGTATAATTTCTATTGAAAGGATTTTATTTTTATGTTGTACTTTGAGGATTTTGACTTGATTCAGTTACTTTTTTTCTTCCTGATCTTAAGTGTATTGCCCAAAGAGTACGTTGTACAAACAAAATTACTGCTTTAAATTAAAAGCGGTATCAATTCTGTATCATATCAGAAAAAGGTCATTAAGTATTCTTTAATTTTGCTTTATACTTGTACTACTTAGTTATGTTTTATAGGTTATAAAGCCTAGTGTGCATATAAAATATTTTTGTAAGAAGTTGTGCAAAAACCACTTATAGGTTCAGGCTATTAATCTTGTGATTGTACACTTCTTAGACTAATCTGTATGTTAGTCGATTGACTAACCTTTGCTTGCAGTGCTTTTTCTTTTTAAAAAAGGTATTTCTAGTAATTCAGGAAAATAGGGTCAATTACATGGACTTATTTGCTGTGATGAGTTTTAGTAGTTGTCTACTTTCTAGGTGGAAAAAGTTATTGTTTCCAGCACTTGTAAACATTATACAGCAATGGATACTTTATATTTTTGTCTCTATTTTTATTTGGGGGAGAGTAGGATTTGGAAATGGGGGGGAGGAGGGGGGCACGGACACAAAAGAAACATAGAATAAGACTGTAGATTTAAAATAAAAATCCATTTCCTATCCCACCACCCATTTTCTTGCATGTTATTTGTAACAAAAAAAACCCCAAAGAGGTAGTCACGTAGCTTGATAAAAATGTATCAAATATTTGGCTTTTAAGAAAAGCACGCGACTATAGTGGAGTCTCTGCATCATCGTAATTTTTTGGAATGTAAACATTTCCGTTCTGTTTTTCTAGCTGGCAACTGTGCAAAGATGCCATTGAAACAGAATAGGCATGCTTTGCTCATGACTGTTTCCTTCACTGCTGTTTCAATATGACTTCTGATATGCATTCACTTTTTTAGAGCTTGTCGTCTGTCTCTCTCCCCGCGCTTTTGTTCAGCTTTTTTCATGCTCTTCAGTGAATATTGACTTTCAAGTCTTACAATGCATTGTAATTCTAGTTGGAGATAACGGAAGTAATTTCCTACATGCTGAAATAAAACTGTCTTAGGTAGAAATAGTGAGTTTTGACAGTTTAGAGGTGCAAAGGAAGGATAGGGAAGTACCCATAAAGAATGAAGTTGGAAGTTGAATCAAGATTTTTGGGGTTTGTTTCTGAAGGCCAGAAGTATCTGCTTGTTCTTAACCTGTGGTAGAAGGCGTTGTTGTTCAGCTCCTGCACAAGATTTGAAGTACTGACTTGTGGCTTCCAATATTGTACAGTCCCCTGCCCAAGAAGATGGAAGGGATGATTTAAAAAATGTGTATTTTTTCCTTTAAAGGTGGAAGAGATGGTACAAAACCATATGACATATTCCTTGCAAGATGTAGGAGGAGATGCCAATTGGCAGCTAGTGGTAGAAGAAGGAGAAATGAAGGTAAGCATATGGGTTTTTTGCTTAATTGATTGTCCTGGTTTTGGCAAGGATAGAGTTAATTTTCTTCCTAGTAGTTGGTATAGTGCTGTGTTTTGAATTTAGGATGAGAATAATGTTGATAACACACTAATGTTTTAGTTGTTGCTAAGCAGTGCTTACACTAAGTCAAGGATTTTTCAGCTTCTCATACTGCCCTGACAACGAGGAGGCTGGGTGCGCACAAGAAGCTGGGAGGGGACAAAGTTGGGACAGCTGACTCCAACTGACCAAAGGGATATTCCATACCATATGATGTCATGCTCAGTCTATAAACTGGGGGGGGGAAGTTAGCTGGGGGGCTCCTGCTCGGGAACTGGCTGGGCATCGGTCAGTGGGTGGTGAGCAATTGCATTGTGCATCATTTGTTTTCTATATTCTATTATTATTATTATTCCTTCCTTTTCTGTCCTACTAAACTGTCTTTATCTCAACCCACGAATTTTAGTTTAAAAGCCAATGGCCATAACATTGATTTATTTGCTCTCAGTTGTTGTGCTGGTTCTCGGAGTTGCGTTATGTAACACCTTACTTCTTGTATATGTTCCCTGTGGTGCTGTTTATCACCTTTGGGGGCTGGATTGAAGTTATCATTTTGCTGTACTGTGTAACACTGGCTTATGATATGATAAAATTACTGGTCATGAGACTAATCCGGTATTTGTACTCAGCACTGCCTTCATCTCCATACTTTGGGAGCCATCTTGCGGAAAGCATTAAAAATTACACCCTTTACCTTTTCTCCTCGGAGAGCCAATTTATGAGGGAGACAAGGGGGGGACACTTTCCCTGCTCCTTCAACTTCTCCTTCTGGCAAGTCACAATAGCTCTTGAGAACTTTTAATATCCTTGGGATGTTCAAACCAGCATGTTCCTATTGCTATGTCTCCTGAATGTGTTTCAGGTCTTGTTCAGGGTTGAACAACTATTTAAGAACATCACCCAGAGATCTGCCCCGAGGCTGGATAGTTATGAGTGGCCGGGCGTGTGGGATAGTATGGGCAAGTACCCAGGACAGTGGGCACCTCTGATGTTTTGGAACTTCACCCCTGAACAAGTGCAGAATCCTGAAAAACTAGTAGAATATTTGGAAAAGGTATGCTGTCACCCTGGCAATTCCAGAGAGAAACAAGTCACTGCAACACGTTGGGGCCTGGCCCATGCCTACCGAGCCCTGTTGAAGACTATTCAGTACCCTCAAGGGGAAGAGAAAGTCTCTGGATCCGACGACAAAACGACAGGCACTGCAGCTACTCCAACCCCGGCAACAGGCACTGCAGCTGAACCAGAGAACCAACTCGTGCCAGTATCAGTCATCCCTATACAGAAGAAGAAATATTGGAAGCGAAAGTCATGTCCCTTACTAAGGGAAGAATGGGCAAAGCAGACTATTCTGAAGCAGGGCCATCACGAGAAGAGGAGGAGGAAGAGGCAGAACTCATAAACAAGGCGGTAACCACCCAATCCCTATCCCTGAGTGAACTGCGAGCCTGGATGGAATACAGAGAATCATAGAATCATTAAGGTTGGAAAAGACCTCTAAGATCATCAAGTCCAACCATCAACCCAACACCACCATGCCTACTAAACCATGTCCCAAAGTGCCACGTCTACACATTTTTGAACACCTCCAGGGACGGTGACTCCACCACCTCTCTGGGCAGCCTGTTCCAATGCCTGACCACTCAGCCGGCTGTCAACCAGCACCCCCATGTCCTTTTCCGCCGGGCAGCTTTCCAGCCACTCTTCCCCAAGCCTGTAGCGTCACATGTGGTTGTTGTGACCCAAGTGCAGGACCTGGCACTTGGCCTTGTTAAACCTCATACAGTTGGCCCATCGATCCAGCCTGTCCAGATCCCTCTGCAGAGCCTTCCTACCCTCGAGCGGATCGACACTCCCGCCCAATTTGGTGTCGTCTGCAAACTTACTGAGGGTGCACTCAATCCCCTCATCCAGATCATTGATAAAGATATTAAACAAGACTGGCCCCAAGACTGAGCCCTGGGCAACACCGCTTGTGACCGGCTGCCAACTGGATTTAACTCCATTCACCACAACTCTCTGGGCTCGGCCTTCCAGCCAGTTTTTTACCCAGTAAAGAGTGCACCTGTCTAAGCCATGAGCCGCCAGCTTCTCTAGGAGAATGCCGTGGGAGACAGTGTCAAAGGCCTTACTAAAGTCCAGGTAGATAACATCCACAGCCTTTCCCTCATCCACTAGGCGGGTCACCTGGTCATAGAAGGAGATCGGGTTGGTCAGGCAGGACCTGCCTTTCATGAACCCGTGCTGGCTGGGCCTGATCCCCTGGTTGTCCTGCACCTGCCTGGTGAGCGCACTCAAGATGAACCGCTCCAAAATCTTCCCCGGTACCGAGGTCAGGCTGACAGGCCTGTAGTTTCCCGGATCCTCCTTCCGGCCCTTCTTGTAGATGGGTGTCACGCTGGCAAGCCTCCAGTCGTCTGGGACCTCCCCTGTTAACCAGGACTGCTGATAAATGATGGAGAGTGGCTTGGCAAGCTCCTCTGCCAGCTCCCTCAGTACTCTCGGGTGGATCCCATCCGGCCCCATAGACTTGTGAGTGTCCAGGTGGCATAGCAGGTCGTTAACTGCTTCCTCCTGGATCATGGGGGGTTTATGCTGCTCTCTGTCCCTGTCTTCCAGCTCAGGGGGCTGAATGCCCAGGGGACAACTGGTCTGACTATTAAAGACTGAGGCAAAGAAAGCATTAAGTACCTCAGCCTTTTCCTCATCCTTGGTGGCCATGTTCCCCTCTGCATCCAATAAAAGATGGAGATGCTCCTTGGCTCTCTTTTTGTTGTTAATGTATTTGTAAAAACATTTCTTGTTATCCCTTACAGCAGTGGCTAGATTGAGTTCTAGTTGGGCTTTTGCCTTTCTAATTTTTTCTCTGCAGAAAGAAATTTCTCTCTCGGCTGTAATCCATGCGGGCACATTGTCACCTGGCTGTTCCGATGCTGGGATAACAGGGCCAGTAGCCTGAAATTAGAGGGTAGGGAAGCCAAGCAGCTGGGATCCCTTTCTAGAGAAGTGGGCATGGACAAAGCGATTGGAAAAGGGGCACAAGTGCTTCAGCCTCTAGAGGCGACTCCTGTCAGGCATGAAGGAAATTTATCCCTCCAAGGAAGGTGGTGTATGTCACCCAGGCAAGTGGACCACCATGGAAAGAGGTATCCAGTATTTGAGGGAATTAGCCGTGTGGTAGATGGTTTATTATGACCTGAACAATTAGCAGTTATCCAAAGATGCAGATGAAGTCAAGTGCACATGACCCATGTGGCGTAAGTTTATACAGAGCACACCATTGTCGTAAACCAACTCATTGGCAGTAATGACCTGGAAAGATGTAGAAGGACAAACGGTGGATGAATTGGCTGGCCAACTCCGGCAATATGAAGAAAGTCTCTCTTCCTCCCTCAGGGCGTGCGTCTCGGCTGTGGAGAAACTGTCCGAGAAACTATCCCGGGAGTTCCAACAATTCAAGGAGGATATGTCCTACTCCCCACCTGTACCGACCAGTATCTCAGCTAGTAGGAGAAAGCGTTTGTCTACTCAAGAGAGAGGAGATAGTGGGCACACACCACAGACCACCCTGTACTTTAATCTGCGTGACCACAGAGAGGACATGAGGAAGTGGGATGGAAAATCTACCTTGACCCTAGAGGCACGAGTACGTGAGTTGCAAGGAGAAACAAACACAAAAGAGGGTTCTTCCAGAAAAATTGCTGCTCCAGTTTCCAGTGGGCAGTTCCCCAGACAGAGTAGAAGGGCTGATCGTACTTCTGATCTTAACAAAGGGGCTTCTGATTCATATTTACAAGAAGTGAGTAACGAATACTATGACCAGGAGTAGAGGGGCCCTACCTCCAGCCAGGTGGAGGAAAGGGACAACCGGGTTTACTGGACTGTGTGGATTCGATAGCCTGGCACATCAGACCCACAGGAGTATAAGGCTCTAGTGGACACCAATGCGCAGTGTACCCTAATGCCATCAAGCTATAAAGGGGCAGAACCCATCTGTATTTCTGGAGTGACAAGGTGTATTGGGTCTGGCTGAGATGGAGTTAGTTTTCCCCATAGCAGCCCTCATAGTGCTCTGCTGTGTATTGGTAGCTAGCAAGGTGCTGATAACACACCAGTGTTTTGACTACTACTGAGCAGTGCCAGCACACATCAAGGCTGTCTCTCCAACAATTCTTTCCCCCCCTCAGCAGTAGGCTGGGGGTGGGCAAGATCTTGGGAGGGGACATAGCCAGGACAGCTGACCCAAACTGACCAAAGGGATATTCCATACCATATGATGTCTGCTCAGCAATAAGTAGCTGAGAGATAGGGGGAGGAACGGGGGAGCATTCGTTTTTTTAACAACGTTTGTCTTCCGGAGCAATCGCTACACGTACTGAAGCCCTGCTTCCCGGGAAGTGGCCGGACATCGCCTGCTGATGGGAAGTAGAGAATAATCTTTTGCTTTTGCTTTGCTTCCGCACGCGGCCTTTTGCCTTTGCTGTATTAAACTGCCTTTATCTTGACCCACGAGTTTTGGGTTGGTTTTTTTTCCCCATCTTATTTTTCTCCCCTCCCTGTCCTGCTGAGACGGGGAGTGATAGAGCAGCTTGATGGACACCTGTCGTCCAGCCAAGGTTAAACCACCACACAGGGAGATCCCAACAGCTCACTGTACTGGAAGCTGAAGTAAGCCTAACTGGGAATGAGTGGCAAAAGCACCCCTGTGTGAATGGCTCCATGCATCCTGGGCATAGACTACCTCAGGAAAGGGTATTTCAAGGGACCCAAAAGGCTACTGGTGGGCTTTTGGAATAGCTGCCTTGGAGACGGGGGAAATGGAACAGCTGTCTACCTTGCCCAGTCTATCGGAGGACCCTTCTGTTGTGGGGTTGCTCAGGGTCAAAGAACAACACGTGCCGATCGCTACCACAACAGTGCGCCGGCGGCACTATCACACCAACCGAGACGCCCTGATTCCCATCCATAAGCTGATTCGTCAACTGGAGAGCCAAGGAGTCATCAGCTAGACTTGCTCACCCTTTAACAGTCCCATACGGCCAGTGCGGAAGTCCAATGGAGCGTGGAGGCTGACGGTAGACTATCGTGGCCTGAATGAAGTCACGCCGCCGATGAGTGCTGCTGTGCCGGACATGCTGGAACTTCAATATGAACTGGAGTCAAAGGCAGCCAAGTGGTATGCCACAACTGATATAGCTAATGCGTTTTTCTCGATCCCTTTGGCAGCAGAGTGCAGGCCACGGTTTGCTTTCACTTGGAGGGGCATCCAGTACACCTGGAATCGACTGCCCCAGGGGTGGAAACACAGCCCCACTATTTGCCATGGACTGATCCAGACTGCACTGGAAAAGGGTGAAGCCCCAGAGCACCTGCACTACATTGATGACATCATCGTATGGGGCAACTCAGCAGAAGAAGGTTTTGAGAAAGGGAAGAATA
This sequence comes from Balearica regulorum gibbericeps, assembly GCF_011004875.1. Taxonomy (NCBI): domain Eukaryota; kingdom Metazoa; phylum Chordata; class Aves; order Gruiformes; family Gruidae; genus Balearica; species Balearica regulorum. The sequence goes on from NC_046219.1 coordinate 28,165,102, forward strand.
TAGCCCAAATCCTTCTGAAAGCTGGTTTCGCCATAAAACAAAGTAAGGTCAAGGGACCTGCACAGGAGATCCAGTTTTTAGGAATAAAATGGCATGATGGGCGTCAGTTCAAGTGCTTAGTCCTTGGTGCTTAGTTACCGGCTGGGGTTAAACCACAACACTACCAAAAGTATAATTCAACAATCTTCTGGAAGATAGGAGAAACGCCCAAATACGCCTCAACAGAAGGTATTGCTAATGGTGAAGTGAATTAGTTCTCCCATCTGAGCAAACCGCATAATTCAGCTTTGAGGAGAATAAATGTGTACAGGCTTCTGCAAACAAGGCAAGATATCCCCACTGCGTTTAGTACTGTATGCTAATCATATTTTCCTTAACCTTCTTAATTTATGTTAAGATATTTCACTAAGCCATGAAGTGATCTTATAATATCACATTTAAGCCAATATCTTTTCCATTGTTTTACTGAAACTGAAAAAGTAGTTCTGTACCAAAATGTACACAATTTAGTAATAATACGAAATGTTAATTCTGCAAGACGGAATGTCAGTTAAATCCACCAAAATGAACACTGAACCACCATTTATTGCTAGTACAGTGTTCCTTTAAATAAGATTACTGAATGAACATAGAAACAAAGTAGTTCCAACTTTCCTTAAATAAAATGGTAGCTATTAGCAACAATACTGCAGGAAGATAAACATTAATGATATTTACATGCTATCATAACATATCCAGCATGTAGTAAGTCTTCATGCTTGCACATTAGCTTTATGAGCTCATTACAATATTAGTGCGTTGACGTACTAGAAAACAACCCATCATGATTTATATCAAATTTGCACATTAGAAGAGCACCTCTGTTAGTCACCCCTTTAGGAATGCTGCTGCATTCCTGTAAAGAAATCCAGTCCAATCCACTGATTCCCTCCTCCGCAAACCAAAACAAACAAAAAAAAAAACCACCCCAAAACCACCGTTATCAAGCATATTAACAATTTTCCTCCTGTGATTAACTAGGCAGGATGATGTATTTAGTAATCTTCCCAAGGGTGAATCAAACCAGAATAAACCCGGGTTTTCTGCATTACATGAAGAACACCTGAGACTGCTTCACTGGTCCAAGTACACTATTTTAATACAAAACCCGCTTGTTGCATTAACATGTCATTTCACTGAATTCCATTAAGTAGTACTTTTCATTGAAAAAAAGGATAAGATTTCTTTTTAACATAAAGGCTCCCCCCTAAAAATAACTAGTGTTAAATTTTGGGGTTTATGTTTTAATTCCGTTTAAAGGACAGTGTGATTTTTCTGGCTTCATTTTATCTCAGGTTAAGCAGTGTATACACGCTTATTCCAGGGGAATAAGTGTCAAACAGTTAAAAAAAAAAAAATAGTTAGGAATATACAAACACACTGTACTTTAAGATACTTCTTTTAATAGAAGTGTAAACATCTGTTCTTGATTGCTTTGTTTTGGCTTGTTTTTTCAAACAATTTTGAGAAACTTCATTTGCTTAAATTACTAAGCGCTCTGACCTCTAATTGTTTTTTGAGTTACTAGTTTCAAAATCTATTATTTCTACCTGAACAAAATGACAAAACAGTTGAAGACACCGTTTCTACCTACTTCAGTACATATTATACTTAACAGTTCAGCACTTTGTAGGTCACAAGTTTTCCATGAAGGAATAACCTAAACTGTGGAGTTAAAACATTGAATGCTACTTAGCTGAAGCAGCAGCAATTTCAGTACTATATATAGACAGAGGTTTCTACAAAACCAATACAATTCAATAAAATTGGCTCAAAGCCTAAGACCAAAGTTTTACATGCAAACAAAATTAACAAGATTAAATAAATAAAAATAAACAAAATTAAAGTTCATGGAAAGTGCTTAGGCTTGCCATCACTTTAAAAAACATACTCGGCTAACCAGAAAATAAAGATGGCAAGAACCAATGCATTCAAGCCAAGTTTAGACCAACTTTCTATGTTTTTTAAAAAAAAAAAAAAAAAAAAGAGAGGGAAAAAAAAAGAAGTATGTTACGTCACTTTTCACCTTGGTAGTTACCAGGAGCTTGCCAGTCAAAATAATCTCAACCTGTAAAAACATAAGACGGACCCTTCAGAAAACAATGCGCAAGAATAAGAATTCTTTCATGAAGTCATCTCTAACCGTTAAAGAAGGTCAAAGGCATTAGTAGTCTCACACAAGTCCATTGATCTCTCAGTTTATCTTCTACAGAAATCTTTGAGTTGAAGGTGATTTTCATTCTTAACTTCACAGATTCTCTCCCCTCCCCCCCGTGCACCTGGTCAGTTGCTAGAATGATTCTTCATTTCAAAGCTGCTTTAGTATTCAAGCTGCCTTCTTAGTGCAGGTTCCTTGAAGATCTTGTAGATTTATTTTTGACCTAAGAAAAACCAGTAAGATAACTACATTAGATAGTTAAAATGATACACTGATATTATATGTTAAAATTATTCATGTAATTATTATTGACTCTTGTGTGCTTGGAAGAAGGGCAGAACTGCAGAGAAATATATGAATTTTTCCATTTCTTACCTGTTGTGAATCATGTGGCTTTTAACTAGATGCCCAGCTGCAAGAGCTGCCATTAGTGATAATTCCCCTGCCATCACTGTAGCACATACAATTTTGGCAAGCTGACGGGCATTTTCACCAGGGTTATCTTGGCTTGCACCTTGAACCCCTAACATCTGAAGAGAAAAATATGCAATATTATGCTATGAAATCTAAGTAAATTTATGCTAAGTTTTAAAGTAAGTCTTTCCAAATTATATCCAATCAACTGGCTCTAAGTCTCTTTAATATTAAAGATCTTGAGCTTTAAAAACTAGATATATGAAAACAATTAGATAATTCTAAAATTTTCACGTCAAATCCACCAACTTTCAAGAAGCCCCATTCCCACGTTACTCGGACACAACATACACAACACAAAAGCAAGCTTTGATTTACGAAGCTAAATTGCTTTAAACTTTCTGCTTTATACCTGCAAACAGGCCTGCTGCGGAAGCAAGTTGGTGCCTCCGCCAACAGTTCCTATTTCTATAGAAGGCATTGTGCAGCTGATGTATAGGTCTTTGTTGGTGAAACCAGTTCGCTCCATCAAAGTGATGCAATTAGAGCTGCCCACGTTCTGTGCAGCATCCTTTAGATCAGGAAGAAGAAACAAAACAAAAAACTCAATTAAGCGTTTGGTTAAGAATTACCGAATTAAAGAAAAGTTGAGTTGGCGTAAAACAAACCTACCTGACCACAGGCAATGTAGATAGCTGTCACAATGTTTGCTGCATGTGCATTGTAGCCACCTATGCTACCAGCCATCGCAGAACCCACCAAATTTTTGTTTACATTGACTTCAACTATATCTTCTGTAGTTGTCTTCAATACCTAGGCAGAGTGATACACTTTTGCTACACCATTCCTTAGGCAATGTAGTAGAAATACCTCATTTCATGTTTAATAAGCCCCCGCCCCTTGCTTGCTTCCATATGGAATTTGACTCAATCATTCTCCTAGATATCTACTTTTATTTTTGTTCAAAAGGAGCCCTTTCAAATGCAGACTGCATCATCCAAGTAACAATGGAAAAATCCGTGTAAAGGGTTTGGACTTGCACATGCCTTTAAGAAAAATTCATTGGCTACCTTCTCCATTTCAAATTCTCATTTATCTTCAGTATGAAACAAACAAAACCAGCTTGGCAGAAACATCCCATTAATTCACCTTGACATGATAGCAACTTTCCTCCCAAGTTGCTCCAGACAGTAAACCCTCCCCAATAAGAATACGGAGCACAAACAAGATGATAGTGCTGTGGACAAAATTTAAGATATTCCAGTGTAGTAGGAATAGCAACTGATAACAGAGATCTGTGCAAAGTCTACAATACTTACAAAAATACAAAGTTTAATATATTAGAGTTCAATGTAAGTAAGTTTAGCGATGTACATAGTGTGTGTGCGTGTGGGAACATCCCAAATTTACTTAAAAACTAACAATACCAATTACCAAAGGATGGGCTCCCCATTATTACTCTGGAATGAAATCTTGGGGTTATAACAGATATTGCCACTGAATCAGCAGTAAAAATGCAAACAATTTGAAAATTAGGAAACTACTAGAAAACAAAACCAAAACACATAATTATGCCAATGTATAAATTCAGCCTGCACACACAGACTTTGAATACTGTGTCCAGCTCTGTACCCAGAATTTTAGAAATTTTAGAATTGAAAGAGATCCAGAGATAAGTATGTTCAAAGACATGCTAGGATAGTCTTTTTACTAATTCCTCATAGAGAAACTAGTACTTTTCAGTCTGAAAATTAGAATAGATGGGAAGGTGGAAAAGTTTTGTTAGAGCTATAAAATCTTGAGCAGTAGAAAGAAGATAAAAGTCTTAAGTATTTCTTCCAGTACAAACTAGGGCATCATCAAATGATATCAACAACACAAAGGAGGTAGTTCTTCACACAAGGTGTAGCTGCAATGTGGAATTCTGCTCAGTATATTAGTACTAAAAGTTTACGTAGTTTCATAGAAGGGACTGGACAAATTACTGGGGGGAGGAAGTCCATCAAATACTAAAGCACCAATTCACACAATCTTGAACGTGTTGGCGGAAGTCTATTCTGACTATGGTGTAGTAAACTCCTCCCTAGATACTGTCCGTCATGGCCAGTGCTGACGTACATAGCCAATCTTCTGAGCTCGAGGGGAAGAGAATTTAAAATTAGCTCTTATGATGCAGGACAAGTTTGTCAGGGGCTAGGACTAGCACTGGTTATAAAAGGTTAGCCTTCATCATGTAAGAACCTAAGGCAGCTTTGGAATTAAGCGAAGCACCCCTGATAATCTGTTTTCATTGTAGTAGGGGGGCATATAAACTTTGAAGAGAATGCCAGGTTCACGCAAGAGACAATAAATGAGTGAAATTATCAAAATGACTGGGTATGATGTCAGGCAAAACTCCATGTGTAAAAAAAAAAAAACCCAACAACCAACACAAACCACCCACAAAAAAAATTACCTTAGAAGAGACAGTGAAAGGAAAAGGTATCTACTGTAAGAGGTTCTCAGGAAAAATGACTTATCCTACAGCAGTAGTCTAAAGATACACGTAGGGATCATCCTTACATGGAACGCAACTTACAGTTAATATTTGTGATGTAAAAATATGTATCAGTTTCGTAAAATGTATGCATTCTTATAAACAAATTAAATAAAGTAGACACTTACTTCTCTAACGACCTTGGCTGGAACAACTGCTTCGCAGACAACAGACTTCCCTCTTCCTTCTATCCAATTTATAGCAGCAGGTTTTTTGTCTGTACAATAGTTACCACTGAGAGCTATAACCTGGAGATCAGGAAACTCTTCATTCAACCTTGCCAGTGCTTTTTCAGTACCCTGTTAGAGGAGAAACAGATATAGGGATAGTATATCATTATGGTTGTAAAACAAGCTACTCAAACAGTGGAACAGCAAGATTAGATTAAGTCTAATCAGATCATCAGTTACAGCTGAAGAAAAGAATGTGATTTCAGGAAGGAACCTAAACAGGAAAGAGAGAGAAATTAAAAAAAAAAATTAAAAAAAATATTTGATCGCTACCCTTTTTCTAACCACTTTGGGAATTATATGGGGAATAATTGGTTCTTCCCAATACATATGGACTCTCTGGATACATTCTAGGTGAACGGGCATACGCTTACCATACTGAAGATACAGGAACCAAGGTAGACACTACAGGCATGAAACGAATTCACTTTGGACATAGTGAAAAGAGCTTCTCTACACTAGGAAGTCAGACAAAAGGTCTGCTATATTTAGTACCTGTCTATGGCCAGACCCATTTATGCAATGGTTCTGATAAATTGTATATAGAATAAGCAATCAGTATTAAAGTTTATCTCAAACAGCACAAGGCACCCCCCAGTCTATGGGTCATGTCTCAGGTTCTTCCACATATTTGCGTAAAACCCAAAAACAATCAAACAAACAAAACTAGAGAACACCCTCCTGCTGCCATTCACCAGATTTCTAATCCCTTATTTATAAGGGGTGATAAACACAATAACAGATTAATTACTGCTGGATAAAAATATTTGGCCCAAAACAACAGAGGAAACAGCTTAACTTCCATATTATCAAGAATACTTTCTTTAAATAAAAAAAAAAACACCCAACAAAAAACCCACAAAGTTACTTTAACCTTTTTTCTTTCATCATTCTCATCCTAGTCTTGTTTACACTTGACAAGGTCAAACACTTTTATTATTTTATAGTACTGCAAACAGCACTATGTCTTGTCTTTGTCTTCACATGCCAGGTAGTCACAGATTGGTAGGATACAATTTATTTTTAAAATAAATACACATTTATTAGAGAGACTTAAGGGGACTGGACCTTACTTTTGAAATCATATTCATTCCCATTGCATCCCCTGTTCCAGACTGAAAACGGATATAAAGGTTACGACCAGCCAAACTGATGATAAGTTTTTGTAGGCGGGCAAACCTGCAAGAAAATTTAATTACTTACAGTCCTCAAGGAAAAAGATTAAATTAGTTCTAAGTGGCAAAATGACAGAAAATCATTGCAGATAGCACAGTGTAGTTAACAGTGTTATCTGTACTCCTCCCTCAACGCAGGAAAAAAGTGTTACAGCTACCATGCACGTAGTTCTCTCAAGTAAATATCTTAAAATGTTCACTTTAAAAATGTTCACTGCCTTTTTAATGTTTTCTATCCCTGAACTTAATGAAATAAAATATCCCAAAGTGCTAATATAAATTTAACTTTTTTGTATTCCCTAAAACATCTGACTACCAGGTATAAACTAAAAGTGAGGCCTTTGGAAATTCTTATATCAGCTTTACAGCAAGGCAAAACCCATGCTATCTTCAACAACAGTGTAAGCTCCGCAAGTCAAAGCTTTATTCATACAGAGTAAGAGTCAAACAAAAAACAGGAAACACTGCATTTAAGCAGCAGCATGAGTTGATACTTGCCAAAATATACATATGTCCTTGGGTGACACTTGTAAGATTGGTAAGAAACAATAACTGATAAAGAAATCTCTTTCTAAATCTTCCTAAAGAAAACGGGTAATCGTAAGTCTTAGAAGAAACTCCAGGGCTTGAAATAAACTTACTCTTAATACTGTTTTACATTTTTTTTAAGCATTTCAGTTCTAGCATTACATTAGTTTATCCTGTATTCTCCAGAACCTCACAAATTAATTCAAAGTTTGGAATCTAGCCTTTCAGATAATATTACTAATGTTAATAACTACTTTTTGCATAATAACTACTAACAATTCAAATAAGCTTTTATGTTTATTTTTAATACATAATTTTGTCTAAGCATTTAAGTATTATGCAATGCAAATGTATTTGTTGCTATGATCTAGTTGTTTACCACTTATCATCACAAAGTGTTTATTACTAGCCTTGGTATATAGCCAGAGTGACTTTTCTTAGATTCACACTACATAGGATAGCTCAAATGAGTATGTAATTTCCTGTACTGCAGTATGCAGAAATACAATTAGGAGCTTTCTACCATCCATAGAAGTCTTATATCAGGAAATAAGGCTGGAATAGCCATTGTACTAACCTACTTGTGCTGTCAAAAGCTTCCTTCATTATTTTAAAGCCTTCAGGGCTTTCAAGCCAAACTTTCACTTCTGCAGCCTGGCAAGCAGTGGGCAGCCTAACAACAGGTCCTCGAGTCATCCCATCTGCCAGAATGCGGCTACTTGCTCCTCCACCAAGCTAAAAATCAAAGCAGAAGGGAAACAAAGTAACATTACTGAAAGTAAATTTTAGTTTTTAGGAAGTCAAAAAACCCCACACCTTGTATCACCCCCAAATACTTTTTGTAATATAGAATTTTTTTCAAGCTACTCAAAACAATACTTACACATATTGCTCTACATCCTCTGTTTGTGCTTGCTACAAGACATCCTTCTGTTGTTGCCACTGGAATGTGAAACTCTTTGTTATCCAAAAATAGTGGTCCTGCTACACCTACAGGAATAGGCATATATCCAATCACATTTTCACAGCAAGCTCCCATAACCTTAAAAAAATAATGGAAAATGTATCATTAAGTTTACATGTACAGTGATACAGTACAGCATGCTACATACTATGCACATGACTACAACAAGGTATCTTAGCAAAAAAACCACAACCCTACCCATAAATCAACCAATTGCCACCTCAAAAAGTTACAGCTACAGCTATCAACAGCTAATACTGCTAAAGTCTAGTATTTGGCAGACCTATTGAATCTTATTAAGTCTTAAACACTATTAAATAAAATTAATTTAATACTGTTAAATTAATGTTAAATAAACCTCCATTTTAACTTGAGCTCGAGGTAATATTTTCATTCAGCTGAACTCAGGCTCAGTATGAGTAGAATTCTGCATTTAGGAGATAAGGCAACTGCGTACCTTGGTAGGAAATATTTTTTGGGTAAGCTACAAAACTTACCTACCTGACTAGGTTTAAAAACATCAAGAACAATAAAAGGTAGTGCCTTATGTTTGCCCCCTCCCCCCCCCAACAACGAGCTCGGTCAAAACTTAATTCGTATGCATCACTCCGAGCAGATATTTCATAGGTTTGGAAAATGGTTTTACAGTGAGTTTTGCTTGTATGCCTTTTACTTACCAAAGAATAATTGTAATTCCTATAAGGAAGATATTGCAAAGATGAAGGTTCAGGGAGTTTCTTAGATAACATCTGTCTGCGAATGGCCACACCTCGCTCCTGAGTTTCCATCACTGTTTCCAGTTTGTATGCAGGAATATGCTTAGCATTAACTAAGCTGATGACCTCAGCATCAGTAAGGAATTTTGCTCCCTTCTGGAAATGTAAAGGGTGGGGAGAAAAAGCATAGATTCTCTTGGTGAAAATCCTTTTAAATGTTTCCAAATGAAAAAGGGTAACAACTTTACTTTGACAATATGTGGTGGGTTGACCCTGGCTGAGGGCCAGGTGCCCACCAGAGCCGCTCTATCACTCCCCTCTTTCATTAGACAGGGGAGAAAAGGTACAATGAAAAAAAAAACTTACGGGTCGAGATAAGGACAGAGAGAGATCATTCTCTAATTATCATCACGAGCAAAACAGACCGAACTTAGAGAGGGAATTCATCTTATTTATTACTAAGCAAAACAGAGTAAAGGAATGAGAAATAAAACCAAATCTTAAAAACACCTCCCCCCACCCCTCCCATCTTCCCGGGCTCAACTTCACTCCCGGCTTCAACCTCCACCCCCCTCAGCAGCACAGGGGGACGGGGAGTGGGGGTTACGGTCAGTTCATCACGCGGTGTTTCTGCCGCTTCTTCATCCTCGGGGGGAGGACTCATCGTTCCCCCGCTCCAGCGTGGGGTCCCTCTCACGGGAGACAGTCCTTCACGGCCTTCTCCAACGTGAGTCTCCTCCACGGGGTGCAGACCTTCGGGAACAGACTGCTCCAGCGTGGGTCCCCCACGGGGTCACAAGTCCTGCCAGCAAACCTGCTCTGGCGTGGGCTCCTCTCTCCACAGATCCACAGGTCCTGCCAGGAGCTTGCTCCAGTGCGGGCTTCCCACGGGGCCACAGCCTCCTTCAGGTGTCTCCACCTGCTCTGGCATGGGGTCCTCCACGGGCTGCAGGTGGAATCGCTACACCCCCTCATCCTCCCTCCATGGGCTGCAGGGGGACAGCCTGCTTCACCATGGTCTTCACCACGGGCTGCAGGGGAATCTTGCTCCGGCGCCTGGAGCACCTCCTCCCCCTCCTTCTGCACTGACCTTGGTGTCTGCAGATGTTCTTACATCTTCTCACTCCTCTCTCCGGCTGCAAAAGCGCTCTCTAACTGTTTTTTCTCTTTCTTAAATATGTTATCACAGAGGCCCTGATTGGCTCGGCCTTGGCCAGCAGCGGGTCCGTCTTGGAGCTGGCTGGCATTGGCTCTATCAGACACAGGGGAAGCTTCTAGCAGCTTCTCACAGAAGCCACCCCTGTAGCCCCCCCCACTACCAAAACCTTGCCACGCAAAACCAACACACAATATCAGAGAACATCTAAAGGAACCAACTGCCAATGTCAGGTTTTATAGTAGGACAATATATGATAAAAAAATGTTTGGTGCCTGAGTAAACATGTTCTCTTTAGACCTCTTCTTGCTATTAACATATTTAAAAAAGCCCTTCTTGTTGACTGACACAACACTGGCCAGTTTCAACTCTAATTGAGCTTTGGCCTTTTGTGTCTTCTTCCTGCATATACAAACCGTGGCTCTGTAATCTTCCTGCAAAGCCTGACTTTGCTTCCAGAGATCATACAATTTCTTTTTCCTCCTGAGTTCCAAGAGGATTTCCCCTGTTCGGCCAAGCTGGTCTTCTGCCCCCCTTGCTTGACTTTTGACACAATGGCATTGCCTGCTCCTGTGCTTCTAAAAGGCGATTCTTAAAGACTGACCAGAGCTCATGGACTCCTTAGCCCTCAAGAGCAGATTCCCAGGGTACTCTGCTAAGTAGCTCCCTGAATAGTTTATTTTGCTCTTTTGAAATCCAGGGCAGCAACTCTGTAGTTATACAGACAGCTGCAGAAATGCTCAACCTCTCCTTACTGGAAAGTATGTATTTTTAAAACACAAACATAACTTATGGGACCAAGAATGTGACTGTATTTTTGTTTTATTTTGTGAGGATTTCTTTTTGCCAGCTCAAATAGTTGCATTCTTCCAGAGCAGGGCTTGAATAAGGACTCTGCATTTATTGCGTTATATTTACCTGAGGCCTGATGCAGTTGAGCTTAAGATAAATTTTCTTTTTGTGCAAGTAACGCCTTCTATAATTTCAAGCTGTTTCTCCAGTCTTGCATACTTGTAAGACTTCTACAACTTTATTGATTACTGTATAATAAGTAGAAATCCCTGCATAAAAATCCCACCTTTATTTGTTATTGATCCACTAGGCACCAGCTATTCCTGCTATTAAGAAAGCTTGCTCTACAGAACTTCATCTTAATTTTTAAAAATTCTGCCTACTATAAAAAAACCAAGTTTATTCTCTGGCTCTCCTCAGTCCTGGATCTCCATTCTTTCAATGGAAATTTCAATAATGTTGTTAATTCTGTACAAAAACAGAGACAAAAGCTTAAATACAATTTTGGAAGTGCTCTGTTAAGACTATACTGTACAGAAACATCTTTTAACATGCTATGCTAGCACAAAATGAGGTTTTTAATATATAAACTAATGTGGCATTCAAGTTTTCATCTCAATAACCTTAGCAATACAAGTAAACTGCTTTCCTGTTAAGTATTTTCCATACATTATAGTATTGTATATAACTTCACATATGATCTAAAAGTTGGTTAAAAGGTAAAATGTTTTAAATAAGTTTCTCCAAAGCACTGAAAGTTAAAAATAATTACAAACCAGGATTTTTCTTCATATTTTTTAATACTTTTCACTTTTAAACACTGGTTTAAAATTTGTGATTGTAACATGCAAGAACCAACCTTTTTTAAAAGTTATCATTAAGATCATAAAGCTATTATAGAACAGTTACACTCTACACATTCAAGGTACTCAAAAATATGATTCATGTTTTGAGTCTGTAGATGAACACTGGCAATTCAAATACAGAGTTATTTGTAGAACTTGACAAAAATACAGGTGGACAAACAGATTAGTTTAAAGAGAATCTGCAGAACTTCAGATGAGCCAGCTCAGCCCAATTAAGTAAAAGGTAATTATTTTTTTTCCAAAGCATTGTCCCAAAAGTGGGATCACTTACCCAGTGTGCAGTACACCAATATACACACAGAGCAGAGGTAATTTGTTTATTTCATGTCTGCACAGAGATGGGTGCTAGGTGGTAATTCCACAAAGCTAGCACACTACCCACACAGAATCTACCACATATTTATCTTGTTACAGGATTAGAAAAACCTGCCTAAATTTACACTAATTGGTTATTAATTACCACATCATCTACTACTGGTCAAGTATATTTCAATTAGCAGGCATGCTCCTTGAGGGTTGGGTGTAATTTGCATAGTTCTTTAACTGGGTAGGTGGTGGTGAACCCACCTGCCTTCCCCACACCCTTCCCCGCACCCTTCCCCTGGTTACTGCCGATTTCTGTTAACTTCAGGCCTCTCTGGCAATCACCCAGCTCTGGGTGCCTTCTGGTGGAGGATGTTTTCTCTTTATCAGTTTTTCAGCTCTCCTTCAAGGATACTCTTTAGCAAAGCATGCTTTTTATCAGTCCTTTGGCTCTTCTTCAAAGGTATAGTCGTCAGCAAAGCAAGGTAGTGCATTTAACCCTAAATTAAACAGTGTCTAAGCACTAACCCAAACACATTTCTGTCCCTGTAGGGTGGAAAATTCTACTTTATGGATATCAAAAGCGCATTGCTTTTTTTCACAGATATAAGTTTGTCAAAATAAGATGTTCAGGTTCTCAGCCAGGATAACAATGACCATCTCTCATCCTCATTCCCAATACAAGCTCTACCGAGTCATTTCATTCAGATCTAGCTTAGCACCATCCAAATTCTCCAAATGGACACAGATATTCAGAGAACAATATCTGATGGAGAAGATAGTTATGTTCTCAGCCCTTCAAATTGGTTCAGCTTATAAAAACAGCCATTCTAGAGTCATGGGCTGCTTCTGCAAAGACCGCAGCTATATAAATACTACAGATTCATTAACAGGAAGAAGAGAATTCAGAGTGCACAATATGTGGCAGTGACTGGAAAGAGGGGTGGACTCAAGAGACAGGGGAAGTTTTATAAAACCATAAAAGGAAGAACCCTTCTGGAAGAAAAGACCCAATGGCTGCTTGCACACGGACAATCTGAGAGTCTGAGAGAGCGCTGCCTTTTTTCATTTGTTTTTACAGACGTCAATTAATACCTATTTCTCAATCTTGCTACTCCTTCTGTATTCTTTAAGAAGCCTCTTACAACTCTGATTGGGCAGGGCTAGCTGTAGTGAAGTACCAGTGCCTTTATCTAAAAATAAAATATTCTTTACAAATAGTATCTGGAGTTTAATTTTATTTACAGAATAAATTGCAAAAGTACATTTCATTTAGTGCAAATGCAACTAATGATATAAGATTTATATACTGCTTTGTAAACTTTCCATACCTTTGTAAAATAAAGCCATCCAATTAAATTAATAAACAGTTACTTGCCTGTGTTCAACAATTACCAGAAATGGCAAATAAGGAGTTAAACTCTTTATATTTTGGACTTTTTTTTTTTTTTTTTACATTCCCATCAGTGGCTATGGTGGAATGAATCATTGCTTGGTTGATTGTAAAATGAAGAAGTACATTTGAGATAAGTTTTTTTTTTAACATCACTATATAAAATGTTCACTAGTGATATAGTAAACATGTACAAAGTTTCATATTATTTGCCTTACTAGCATTAATGTATAGGCACTTTTCTACATATTCAAATTAACAGAATAACTCTGTAATAAGGCATATTCCATGCACACCATTAGAAAAAGGCAAATAAAAAGATAAGAGTTATGGAGCATGAAATCTGCGTGCATATGTAATCATGTGTTATGTATGATTTCATCTCTATAGAGAAGATGAACAGATAAAGTAGTTTTTTCCACACTGTGCAGATCACATTTAATCATTCACCAAATCTTCATTAAGTTACTATCTTTTATTTATTTTCAGGCACCTACCATACTATATCAAATAAGACTTTCAGCTTTCATTTGGAAAAAAAATTAAATATATATATATGTGAAACTTTTTTCTTGAGATGATACACAGGTCAGTGAAACACCCAGCAATCTCTGAAGAGTTTCCAACTACAGGACATGGATGAAAGACCTCAAAGTCAGTACCAGTCTGCTGGAGTCCTCTCTTAATGAGCATCTCCAAAATCAAAGGCAGGCAAATATCTGACATTTAAATTCTTACAGCAACTAGAGAGAACTTTCCAATAAGAACTGCACATCCTTATAGCTCTGACGGGTTTCTGATCAAGAGGCAAGTATCAACGCAACTCATTTTCTACATGAACCTCATAGCATGGCTTTATTAAGATGAGGAAAACATGTGCAGGATCTGAAAATAATGTACTTGTCCTCATTCTATGGTGGGAATGTTGCCCTGTGTAGTCCAAATTACTTCAATAAATATTATAGTATACCTTCTCTGTTTTGGGAAAGCCCCAGATATCATGCAAGACAGCAGCCCACATATACCATGGACAGATGACTTCTAACTTTCAGGCAGTCTCTTGCCCTCTCAATACAGAATCTTCCTAGAAATTTCTGGATCATGTTTAATAACAAAAATTCTGTAGCACATATTACATAACTAAAAAATACAATAGAAATATAAAGATATCTGGGAAAAAATAAAGCTTTTCACACTCTTACTCCTTCAGAGCCAAAGATCTTCATAAGAGTAAGACAATAGAAAAGGCAGTCATAAAGATATTGACAACCCTCAATTATTAACTGACATTTTATGTAACAAGATTATTTATTACAGAAACAAGCAGCAATGAACTATGATTATACAAAGCAAAACAAAACCTGCCAATAAGTCACCTAGGCTTTACTGAACCACATAGATTTTTGTGCATATAAAGCACATACAGTATGCTATATGTGCATTTGTCTTTTGTGCTTTTTAGACATGCACAATAACTGCACGAGTATCTTAGGAATGTTGACAGTGAAATTCTGCAAGTTGTTTAAAATTAAAGCAGTAACCCATGTTGGTGATTCAAAGTTGTACACGTTCTTCCTCTTCTAAAGCAAGCAAATAAAATAGCTATATAGATGTTATCAATACATCTATTTATAATTACACACTGATTCCGCAAGAAAATTTAGGAGAGAGCTAGTGTTAAATATTCAGCCTCATGGTGTCACAACACTTCTTTACTTCAGTATACAAAGCCTAGAACTTCAGCCATAAAAAGACTGTGGATCCTTCGTTCCAGCATGGAGTGCTCTATGCATGGTCACTTCAACGTGGAATGCTCACCCAGTCTTGTTCTGATCACTGCAGGTAAGCAAAGACAAAATACAGTACTGAAAATTTTGAACACTAATAGGAAAACAAGAACTTGTTAAACCCCTTAAATAGTACCAGCACCGCTATTATCATGTTTGAACTGTTGGCTCATGACAGCCATGTTTTAAATGGTTCACCTACACTAGTTCTCTAACAACATATAATTAAAATTATGAATCATTACAGGGTTACCTGTTACAGAAGGATCAAATTACTAAGACTTTTGGAGTCTGACATAATAAATAGAACCTAAAACCAGAGGTAGCCTATGTCATGCATAGAAAAATGATAAAAACTAATTTTCAGATCATGCTCTAATAGTCAAGCTGCCAAATGCTACTCTGTAGCTGGAATTCGGTGGTTTGACACTAGTTATACGTAATGAAGTATATGGCAAGAGTCTACACTAACAAAAATTAAGCAAAGCCTTACTTAGCACAAAGGCTTACAATCTGACAGATTCAGACATCCACAAAAGTGATTGAGAAATTCTTTTCTAATGCCACATCATCATTTAAACATTAAAATAATTTTAGATTAGCCCAATGACCTATACCATTAAAATACATCTATTAACTTCAGAAAGCACCTGTAAATCCCTTTTCTTTCTTACGCTCATCAGAAAGACTAAAAATGTAAGTCACAGTCTTTTAAATACTCCAGTAATTGACACTGGTTTGTCAGAAAAGTTCCATTAATAAAAATCCTAGATCTAAACTATTCTGTCAATATAAAATAATACTTTAACCTTCATAATATTCTCAGATATGCAATTATAACTAGAATTTAAGATATCAAAATCTCATGAGGCTCTAGAGAAACTTCAGTATGTATTCTTTTCAGAACGAGTGTAAAATACCTGATAGCCGAGAAAAAAAAAAATTCATCCTTTTATACTGCTACATAAATTAAACATGCATGCAAAAACTTGCAAGATGAACTAGTAAAAGTCTACAAAAACTAATGCTTGATAACTTGTGCAGCCCTTATTTTTATGCTAATAATACACATGAATTACATGAATGTTTTAAAAAGTATATTGCATACCTATATTAAAACTAAGCACTGAATTCATGCTAATTATAAGACATTTCTAGATCGCATACTTCTATTTGGCTTTAAATATTATTTACAGCAGTGAATCAAGAATAAAAAACCCGAATGTATACCTGCTAATACTAGAATAAAATAGGCTTTCCTGCCGTTTTCTCTTGGACATATGATGTAAAACGCTTTAAGAATTTTGGATATTCTCGTTTTGCCACTGCCCGTAACACTGATGCTGGTGCCCATCCTCCTGGGTTCACTAGAAGTAGACAGGAAGCCAGACACTGAAATACAGCAAATCTGCTCAAAGCTAGAAAAGAAAATTTAAGTTTGCATTCCTGCAACTCTTTCTGAAGTAACAGGAAAGAATAATCAGCAGAATTTATGTCTTTACAGCTTGTATTGCAGCACTTTCTCCTCTTAATACTCTAATTCAGTCCAGTTCAACGATGTTACTATTTAGAAAACATTAAACATGATGTGTTGTTTTTGGGGAATGCCCAAACGAAGATTATATTCTTTAAGTACTTCCAAGAAACAACAGAAAAAGATACTGAAGTTACTTTTTATTTCAAAGAAAATAGAAGTCGTCTTAACTTTTCAATAACTGCTGCATTTGCCTGCAGAATTGCTACATAGCCAATGTCTTACAAATTATTTTTAAAGCACTTTAAACAAAATTTGAACTGATTCTAAAATATGCTTAAATTTACAGGTCAAGTACTTTGCTGAAAAAGCTGCCACTTCCCATATAATCACATTTCAGAATTTGTCAATGAAAATGCATTTTTTAAATAATTGGGAAAATTCTAAACAGGAAACAAAGCAACTTAACCCAGCGTTTAACATCATATAGTATTATTTGTACAGGATTTAATACAAGTTGCATCACTCCTATATGGCAAAGACTTACTGAACCTATTTTCAGATTTTGATTCTTTAGTAAGCCATGTAATAGGTGGTCAAAAATAATAAGTGAGATACTCAAAGTGTTTTGTAGCTGCTCGAAAGGAGCTAATAGGTATATGGTTCCATTATTATAATACACTGCTCAATACTGGGTACAGTAACAATACAGTTTGGCTTTGCTAACTTTGCAGTCAATATCAAGGATTCTATCAGTTAAAAAAAATTAAAAATATGTAGACTAGATTATACAGCTTGCAAACATCCTCATACAAAATTTATTTGTCTCTTCTTAATACTGAGGGTAAGAACTGTATCTTTACTCTCAGCAGCTTTTCAGCATAACAAGATGAACTGGGGAAAAAATACGCAATACATGAATAAACCCCCAGACTATTACTGAAACTAGTAGCTTATACCAAGTCATCCCAGTTGCAGACATTTCTTCTGCCCATCCCCCTCCACCCCAAGGTTCTGTACTTAGGACTGAGCTACAAATTACTTTAATTTATTCCTCCCAGAACGCCACACAATGAAAGATCCCATTCACCGATTGGTGTAGCACATTATTTCGAGTCTTTTTGACCATGAAGACCACAAGTGTGATCCTATATATAAATTTAACAGAAAACTGCATCAAGTTGTTTTTTTTCTAGTACTCAGCTTCCCAGAATTAGCATATATCATGAATAATAATAATACTACTGAATAATTGTAGACTTACCATTAGCTACATATGTAATCTTGCATAGGATATTGTCCCTGCTTATTTCTTTATTCCCCTCTGGCGGGCTTACTAATGTCTGACAAATCATAGCAATATTTATTTTGGCACGGACACAGCGATTGTTCAGCTGCCAAAAAAAACCAAAAACATTTGTAAGCTTCAAACTAATTTTATTTCAGCATACTTGACTGCTAACATTTTAATTTAGTATAAAGTCTAAGACACTCCAAAAATTGTGTTTCAGGGAGTTTGCATTCTAGCACTACATGGATGTAACATGAATGTGAATGAAATGAAAGGTATATGGTGAATAGGGAAAGGGTTAAACTGAAATGCCTGAATCTCAGGTTTCTGTTTGCTTAATACAGTGAATTATTTCAATTATTGTGACAAGTAAGGAAACATTTAAACACATCAGCATTTACAACTATCAGTTAGTAACTTTTCCCTTGTAAGCAGGCAATGGCATAGCAATCAGCACAGAAATACTCCAAAGAAAACAATATCATTGCTACTATCTGACAGAACCAAGGCAGAACTGTATAAGCTGGAGGTTTAACAGATTCCATATCTACAGTTATACAAGCCTATTCCCATGTCTGACAATATTAAAGAGTTATTGATTTGATTCCATACAAAGTAACCTCAATTCTTTAAAATGTTTTCACATCTCCAGAAATTTCGCTTCCATTTTTCTGTAACACCTTAGGTCTGCCAACTGTTGAGGTAAGGCAAGAAAGCTTTTGGCTCAGAATGCCTTCATCAAGTCACTGTATCATCTGGTTTAAACAAAATGCATTTTTGCATACACCCCCCCCCCCTTACACTACTATTGCAAGACCATCACCACATAATAGAAAAATGGTATCTTAAAAGCAGAACTTGATAGAATGAAAATAACACTTACAGGAGCACTGTCATGTTCCACAGAGAAATTGCACACAATCCATGTTTCAGGATCATTTTCACTGAATGCTGGTATCTTTCTGATGGCAGACAAATACAGCACATCCCTTTGAGAAGCCGGCCACACCCTCTGCAGAGAAACACCTGAATATAAGCTTTTCCAGTTTTGCAAATTAAGTACTTGATATCTTTAGATAAAGGAAAAAAACAAACAAGGCAAAACAGATCAGTCATGTTATTTAAGTAAAAAAATTTTTTCAAGTTAGTAATTTCGTGCAATTTTCAAAACTGAAACGGAACATAGTTCTGTACACAGATGTGTACCAGGTTATATGGCTACACTCCAATTTAAAAAAATTAAGGCAAAAGTTTAAGGCCTTTGAAAAACAGGGAGCCAAGCTGCAATGACATTTTCAGTAGACAACCAGGAAGAGGCACTTCCCCTCCTGTTCTTTCAACCTCAGGTTTACATTTTAGTTAATACTTGTAAACTACAAACTGAACTAGTGGTTAAGTATAAATAGATGCATCTACAGTTATTTATGTCTCCATAAATATGGAGAGCCAAAGAAAAAAAAGAGCGCAATAAATATTTAAAACAAATATTATTTCAAGAAGCTACTAATTCAGTGAGACAGATATGGTAAACTGGTATTATCTAAGAGAAGGTTTCAGAAGTAAAGTGGCTGATAAAATAAAGTAAAACTATACAGAAGCCATTTTCCTGACACTCAATAGGGGAAAAAGTCTAGCTTTTACCACAACACTACACAGTTCATACAACTGCCTTATTCAAAAATTGGAGTCTGCTGTTATGGCAGCTTTAAGGTAACCACATTACTAGTAAAATTGTAAAAAAAAATAGATTTGTTTAATATTTGAGTATACTAATACTTGGAATCATGCAAGTGTATTGGGTTTGTGTGGCAAGGTTTTGGTAGTGAGGGGGCTACGGGGGTGGCTTCTGCGAGAAGCTGCTAGAAGCTTCCCCTGTGTCTGATAGAGCCAATACCAGCCAGCTCCAAGACGGACCCGCTGCTGGTCAAGGCCAAGCACATCAGGGATGATGGTAGCACCTCTGTGATAACATATTTAAGAAGGAGAAAAAAAACAAACACCCACCAAGAGCAATTGTAGCCAGAGAGAGGAGTGAGAATATGCAAAAGAAACAACTCTGCAGAAATCAAGGTCAGTGAAGAAGGAGGGAGAGGAGGTGCTCCAGGCACCAGAGCAGAGATTCCCCTACAGCCCATGGTGAAGACCATGGTGAGGCAGGCTGTCCCCCTGCAGCCCATGAAGGTTAATGGTAGAGCAGATATCCACCTGCAACCTGTGGAGGACCCCACACCAGAGCAGGTGGAGATACCTGAAGGAGGTTGTGGCCCCGTGGGAAGCCCACGCTCCTGGCAGGACCTGTGGACCCGTGGAGAGAGGAGCCCACGCCAGAGCAGGTTTGCTGGCAGGACTTGTGACCCCATGGGGGAATCCACACTGGAGCAGTCTGTTCCTGAAGGACTGCACCTCGTGGAAGGGACCATGTGGAGCAGTTCATGAGGACTCACATTGAAGACGTTCATGGAGGACTGTCTCCCGTGAGAGGGACCCCACGCTGTAGCAGGGGAAGAGTGTGAGGAGTCCTCCCCTTGAGGAGGAAGGAGCAGCAGAGACAATGTGTGATGAACTGACCACAACCCCCATTCCCTGTCTCCCTGTGCCGCTCGGGGGGAGGAGGTAGAGAAACCAGGAGTAAAGTTAAGCCTGGGAAGAAGGGAGGAGTGGGGGGAAGGCGTTTTTTAAGATTTGGTTTTATTTTCTCATTACGCGACTCTGATTTGATTGGTAATAAATTAAATTAATTTTCCCAATTTGAGTCTGCTTTGCCCATGATGGTAATTGGTGAGTGATCTCTCCCTGTCCTTATCTCGACCCATGATTCTTTTGTTATATTTTCTCTCCCCTGTCCAGCTGAGGAGAGGGAGTGATAGAGTGGCTTTGGTGGGCACCTGGTGTCCAGCCAGGGTCAACCCACCACAGCAAGATTAAAGATGAATTTGTACACTTCATTCAAAATATTTTTGAACTTTTTAGGTTACAGTTATTGGGTTATAAGTCAAATGAACATTTTAGTAAAGCTACATACAAACTGGTTGGGGTGAAAAACCATAATGAAGTTAAAAGAACAAATGTTGTACCAGCAATTATAGCACCTCATAATGCAAATGCATATGTCAACTAATTGTGGTCAACAGTAGCTTGCATTATTGCAACAAAACATATGATACAGTGGTATGGGTTTCTTCCTTGTAGTCAGTATCAATTTATTGCTTCAGTTTGCTTTAGATGACCCTTGCCTTGCTGGCAGTGATATACTTAGAGATTAAAAACAGTCCTCATTTATTATTACAAGCTCTATCAGACACATACACAATCAATTACTCTATCAAGCCAAGTTTGAAAAATGACAAAGTTGCAGTTTAATAGAGAACTTGTTCTGAACTGTTGTTTTGAACAGTAAGTATTTTAAGTTGTTAAGACGTTAAAGTATTTCAGAATAGATTAGAACACATATACCTCAGTCTGTCTCACTAAGGTGCATATAGAGGTAAAGTGTTATTACCTTATGCATCTGGTAAATGATGATTGCGTTATCAGCTAAATTTTCCACAACATGGAAATTTTCAATTGTTGCTAAAAGAGTGGGGAAAAAAAAATCCATCAGTAAACAAGTACAGATATTAGGTCAATGTTATAAACAATATGCTTGCTGATAAACATGCAAAGCATAGGAACTGATTCCTTACTTTCCCAGTCATTGCGAACATCAACATTCCAGAAGTAGTGGCAAACTTCATGCCCTGTTACCCCTTTAACGGCATGCGTTGCTTTCAAAGGATCTAAAACTATTCCATTCTCTTCCACCTCTCTTCTGTACACCTGTGGCGAAATATGAAGAAAGAAATGCAGAACAGAAATTGTCAAAGCTGTTCATGTTTTAATTGTTTAAAGTTTCATGAGCTTTGATAAAAACTTACCTAGAAGACTAACACATGAATAATTTGCCATGTCAGTGTTCTCTGGTAACTACCAATGCAGACGTTCTTACATGGCACTTCACATGAAAATACAAGTATTTTGAGAATCTCTACTCCAAAAATGATTAAGCTACCTTATTTATCACTACGCACAAGAATGCATACAAGCACAGTGCAGTAGTCAACAGTAACTTGCTACCATATAACATTTTCATACATTGAATTTACACACCATTTTGATACCAAGTTTTAAGTAGGAGAAAATGAGAAAGGAATCTGCAGACAAAGCTATTGCAAGAGTTGCATAAGATTTTGCGTGAATAAATATATTAGAAGCTGCAGCCCTTGTGGACTCCAGTCCTAACTTAATGCTATTCTCAGAGAGAAGTTTTAACAGAATAACTTGCTGAGTGATAGTATTTGAAGAGAATAAAAATATCTGTCTTCACAGCATATCATCTTATATCAATGTTTTGGTTTAACCTGGTGTGGTGGGTTGACCCTGGCTGAGGGCCAGGTGCCCACCAGAGCCGCTCTATCACTCCCCTCTTTCATTAGACAGGGGAGAAAAGGTACAATGAAAAAAAAAAAACCTTATGGGTCGAGATAAGGACAGGGAGAGATCATTCTCTAATTACCATCATGAGCAAAACAGACCGAACTTAGAGAGGGAATTCATCTTATTTATTACTAAGCAAAACAGAGTAGAGGAATGAGAAATAAAACCAAATCTTAAAAACACCTCCCCCCACCCCTCCCATCTTCCCGGGCTCAACTTCACTCCCGGCTTCAACCTCCACCCCCCTCAGCGGCACAGGGGGACGGGGAGTGGGGGTTACGGTCAGTTCCTCACGCGGTGTTTCTGCCACTTCTTCATCCTCAGGGGGAGGACTCATTGTTCCCCCGCTCCAGCGTGGGGTCCCTCTCACGGGAGACAGTCCTTCATGGCCTTCTCCAACGTGAGTCTCCTCCACGGGGTGCAGACCTTCAGGAGCAAACTGCTCCAGCGTGGGTCCCCCACGGGGTCACAAGTCCTGCCAGCAAACCTGCTCTGGCGTGGGCTCCTCTCTCCACGGATCCACAGGTCCTGCCAGGAGCTTGCTCCAGCACGGGCTTCCCACGGGGCCACAGCCTCCTTCAGGTGTCTCCACCTGCTCCGGCGTGGGGTCCTCCACGGGCTGCAGGTGGAATCGCTACACCCCCTCATCCTCCCTCCATGGGCTGCAGGGGGACAGCCTGCTTCACCATGGTCTTCACCACGGGCTGCAGGGGAATCTTGCTCTGGCGCCTGGAGCACCTCCTCCCCCTCCTTCTGCACTGACCTTGGTGTCCGCAGATGTTCTTACATCTTCTCACTCCTCTCTCTGGCTGCAAAAGCGCTCTCTAACTGTTTTTCTCTTTCTTAAATATGTTATCACAGAGGCGCTGATTGGCTTGGCCTTGGCCAGCAGCGGGTCCGTCTTGGAGCTGGCTGGCATTGGCTCTATCAGACACAGGGGCAGCTTCTAGCAGCTTCTCACAGAAGCCACCCCTGTAGCCCCCCCGCTACCAAAACCTTGCCACGCAAAACTAACACATTCCACCCCTCGCCTCTGTGAATTACATATTTAAGAATTACCATTAAAATATACATTCAACACAAAACTTCACAAACACTAATCACATCAACAAAGAAAAAGAAAAAGAATTCCCCACACCAAAATCAAAACAACACTATCACAACACCAAACAAGAGTGGACAATCTACACACAAAATCTACCTCTAGTCCCTTCACCACTATATCACTCTCAAGTTACGTTCAGTCAATGTTTTGCCCGTTACCTCTTCCAATTACTATCCTTATCTCGATTTTTCTCGTGCCCCACGTTGGGCGCCAAAAAAGACTGTGGTGGGTTGACCCTGGCTGAGGGCCAGGTGCCCACCAGAGCCGCTCTATCACTCCCCTCTTTCATTAGACAGGGGAGAAAAAGTACAATGAAAAAACTTACGGGTCGAGATAAGGACAGGGAGAGATCATTCTCTAATTACCATCACGAGCAAAACAGACCGAACTTAGAGAGGGAATTCATCTTATTTATTACTAAGCAAAACAGAGTAGAGGAATGAGGAATAAAACCAAATCTTAAAAACACCTCCCCCCACCCCTCCCATCTTCCCGGGCTCAACTTCACTCCCGGCTTCAACCTCCACCCCCCTCAGCAGCACAGGGGGACGGGGAGCGGGGGTTACGGTCAGTTCCTCACGCGGTGTTTCTGCCACTTCTTCATCCTCAGGGGAAGGACTCATTGTTCCCCCGCTCCAGCGTGGGGTCCCTCTCACGGCAGACAGTCCTTCACGGCCTTCTCCAACGTGAGTCTCCTCCACGGGGTGCAGACCTTCAGGAGCAAACTGCTCCAGCGTGGGTCCCCCACGGGGTCACAAGTCCTGCCAGCAAACCTGCTCTGGCGTGGGCTCCTCTCTCCACGGATCCACAGGTCCTGCCAGGAGCTTGCTCCAGCGCGGGCTTCCCACGGGGCCACAGCCTCCTTCAGGTGTCTCCACCTGCTCCGGCGTGGGGTCCTCCACGGGCTGCAGGTGGAATCGCTACACCCCCTCATCCTCCCTCCATGGGCTGCAGGGGGACAGCCTGCTTCACCATGGTCTTCACCACGGGCTGCAGGGGAATCTTGCTCCGGCGCCTGGAGCACCTCCTCCCCCTCCTTCTGCACTGACCTTGGTGTCTGCAGAGTTTCTTACATCTTCTCACTCCTCTCTCTGGCTGCAAAAGCGCTCTCTAACTGTTTTTCTCTTTCTTAAATATGTTATCACAGAGGCGCTGATTGGCTTGGCCTTGGCCAGCGGCGGGTCCGTCTTGGAGCCGGCTGGCATTGGCTCTATCAGACACAGGGGCAGCTTCTAGCAGCTTCTCACAGAAGCCACCCCTGTAGCCCCCCCGCTACCAAAACCTTGCCACGCAAAACCAACACACCTGGCAGGCACCTAAATACCACACAGTTGTTCGATCACTCTCCCCCCCCCCTCGCAGTGGGGAGAGAATCGGGGGGAAAAAAAAGTAAAATTTGTGGGCTGAGATAAAGACATTTTAATAAGACAGAAAAGGAAGGAATAATAATAATAATAGAATATACAAAACAAGTGATGCACAGCACAATTGCTCACAACCTGCTGACCGATGCCCAGTCAGTTCCCGAGCAGCGGCTCCTTGGCTAACTTCCCCTCTAGTTTATAGATTTATAGACTGACCATGAAATCATATGGTATGGAATATCCCTTTGGTCAGCTGGGGTCAGCTGTCCCAACTGTGTCCCTTTCTAGCTTCTTGTGCACCCTCAGCCTCCTCACTGTCAGGGCAGTATGAGAAGCTGAGAAGTCCTTGACTTAGTGTAAGCACTGCTTAGCAACAGCTAAAACATTTGTGTGTTATCAACATTATTCTCATCCTAAATTCAAAACATGACACTATACAAGCTATTAGGAAGAAAATTAACCCTATCCCAGTCGAAATCAGGACAGTATCCACCACTTATTCTATAAGATCTACGCCATGCCTAGGTCCCAAACTTTCCAATACATTCCAATTAATCACCACTTTTCCTATTTTTTTATATATATACATACACAGATATAATTCCCTTAAGTCTATGGGCCATCCTTCTAAGATATCCGTTGAGTTTATTTAATCCATGACTTTGGGCTCCACCTGTCATTACAGTCTCTCAGGGCAGGAGAGATGGTGTGTGCTGTTGAATTGTTGCATGCTGAAGCAAGTTCTGGATTCATCACTGCTGCGCTTGTCCACTTCTATCATCATTGCACTTTGCTCTATTTCATAAAAATTCATTTGTCATTAATCTGTGTGATTTTTACTATAATACCGTTGATTTGGCATATAGCAACCATAGTAGTGATGACATACAGTATTATACAGCAATTAATATCATACAATTCAAATCATTGGCTATTCTCACCCGGAATCAAATCCCCTTGAGGTACACATTGGACCGTCCCATCCTTCTGCATCACCCACCAAGTGCACCCAAGTCCTTGAGCAAAAGCAATCCCACGGATGGGTTTGCCTTTGCCCAAAGAAGGAGTAATCCAGACTGTCTTCCCCAACATATTCTTCATGTGCGCTATGGGGACTTTATCCCCTTCTACAGGACGTGGAAGGTTTGATTGGGCAGGGCCAGGTCAATTCATAGATCCCCTGGTGTTAACTAACCAGGTGGCCTTTGCTAAATGTGTATCCCAATGTTTGAGGGTCCCACCACCCATTGCTCTCAGTGTAGTCTTTAGCAGTCCATCGTATCGTTCGATTTTCCTGGAGGCTGGTGCATGAAAGGGGATGTGATACACCCACTCAATACCATGCTCTTTGGCCCAGGTGTCTATGAGGTTGTGTTGTGGTTTACCTCTAGCTGACAGCTAAGCACCACGCGGCCGCTCACTCACTCCTCCCCCTCCCCTCTGGTGGGACAGGGAGGAGAATCGGAAGAAAAAGGTAAAACTCGTGGGTTGGGATAAGAACAGTTTACTAGGACAGTAAAAGATGAGGAAAATAACAACAATACTTAGAATATACAAAGCAGGTGATATACAATGCAATTTGCTAACCACCCGGAAGCCTGATGCCAAGCCTGTCACTGACCAGTGATTCCTTCTCCCCGGTCAGCCCCCTTTATATGCTGAGCACGACATCATGGTATCGAATAGCCCTTTGTCTAGTTTGGGTCAGCTATCCTGGCTGTGTCACCTCCCAACTTCTTGTGAAAATAATCTCTATCCTAGTTGAAAACCAGGACAGGTTGTTTCAGAAATGAGTCGCGTTGTGTGACACAATTATTTCTGAGGTGCAGTGTCACCATAGGGCTTGCTTTTCAAGGCCCAGGATAGTGTTCTGGGCGGTGGCATGGGCACGGGATATGATTCCAGCCATCTGGTGGTTGCTTTTACAATTGTAAGCACATGGCGCCTGCCTTGGTGGATTTGTGGGAGTTGGGTGGAGAGGAACCAAATGAAATTCAACAAGGGTAAGTGTAGGGTCCTGCACCTAGGGAGGAATAACCCCAAGCACCAGTACAGGTTGGGGGTTGACCTGCTGGGAAGCAGCACTGCAGAGAAGGACCTGGGAGTCCTGGTGGACAACAAGCTCTCCATGAGCCAG
The DNA here is from genome assembly GCF_011004875.1 of Balearica regulorum gibbericeps. Taxonomy (NCBI): domain Eukaryota; kingdom Metazoa; phylum Chordata; class Aves; order Gruiformes; family Gruidae; genus Balearica; species Balearica regulorum. The sequence continues at coordinate 28,192,003 of NC_046219.1, forward strand.
CAGCGTGCCCTTGTGGCCAAGAAGGCCAATGGTATCCTGGGGTGGGTTCAGAAGAGTGTGGCATGGCCAGCAGGTCAAGGGAGGTTATCCTCCCCCCCCCGCTACTCTGCCCTAGTGAGGCCACATCTGGAGTACTGGAGACTCTAGTTCTGGGCTCCCCAGTTCAAGAAAGACAAGGAACTACTGGAGAGAGTCCAGCAGAGGGCTACAAGGATGATTAGGGGACTGGAGCATCTCTCTTAGGAGGAAAGGCTGAGAGAGCTGGGTCTGTTTAGCCTGGAGAAGAGAAGACTGAGAGGGGATCTGATCAATGCTTATAAATATCTAAAGGGTGGATGTCAAGAGGATGGGGCCAGACTCTTTTTAATGGTGCCCAGCGACAGGACAAGGGGCAACAGGCACAAACTGGAACACAGGAAGTTCCACCTGAATACGAGTAAAAACTTCTTCACTTTGAGGGTGACAGGGCACTGGAACAGGTTGCCCAGAGAGGTTGTGGAGTCTCCTTCTCTGGAGATATTATAAACCCACCTGGACACGATCCTGTGCAACATGCTCTAGGTGAACCTGCTTTAGCAGGGGGGTTGGACTAGATGATCTCCAGAGGTCCCTTCCAACCCCTACCATTCTGTGATTCTGTGAGTGTGATATAATCAATCTGCCAGGCCTCCCCATATTTATATTTCAGCCTTCGTCCTCCATACCACAGAGGCTTGAACAGCTTGGCTTGCTTGATTGCGGCACATGTTTCACATTCATGGATGACTTGTGAGATAGCGTCCATGGTCGAGTCCACCCCTCGATCAGAAGCCCATCTAAATGTTGCATCTTTTCCTTGATGGCCTGAGGTGTCATGGGCCCACCGAGCTATAAATAATTCACCTTCATGTTGCCAGTCCAGATCTACCTGAGCCACTTCAGTCTTAGCAGCCTGATCCACCTGCTAGTTGTTTTGATGTTCTTCAGTGGCCCGATGCTTGGGTATGTGAGCATCTACTTGACATACTTTTACAACAAGTTTCTCTACCCGAGCAGCATCTCGCCATAATTCAGCAGCCCAGATGGGTTTACCTCTGTACTGCCAGTTGCTCTACTTCCATTGCTGTAACCACACCCACAGGGTCTTTCCCACTATCCAGGAGTCAGTATAGAGATAAAGTACTGGCCACTTTTCTCGTCTGGCAGCTGAATGGCTTTCACCTCTGCAAATTGGCTCCATTCACCTTGTTCTTCAGCAGCTTCTGTGACTCATTGTGCAGGACTCCACATAGCAGGTTTCCACCTTTGATGATTTCCTACAATATGACAGGATCCATCAGTGAACAGGGCATATTGCTTCTCATGTTCTGATTTATTATAGAGTGGGGCCTCTTCAGCATGCATCACCTCCTCTTCTGGAGATATTCTGAAATTGTTGCCTTCTGGCCAGTCTGTGATCACTTCCAGAATTCCTGGGTAGTGGAGGTCAAGCCTGTTGTGTAATCAGTGCGATCCACTTGCTCCAGGTAGCATCAGTTGCAAGATGTGTAGAGGGGACACTCCCTTTGAACATCCAGCCAAGCACTGGCAGTTGGGGTGCCGGGAAGAGCTGTGCTTCAGTAGCAATCACTTCTGAAGCAGCTTGAACCCCTTCATACGATGCCAATATTTCTTTTTCAGTTGGAGTATAGCAGGCCTTGGATCCTCTGTATCCCTGACTCCAAAATTGTTTGCAAATTTTTTCAAATTGTTTGCATTTTTACTGCTGATTCAGTGGCAATATCTGTTATAACCCCAAGATTTCATTCCAGAGTAATAATGGGGAGCCCATCCTTTGGTAATTGGTATTGTTAGTTTTTAAGTAAATTTGGGATGTTCCCACACGCACACACACTATGTACATCGCTAAACTTACTTACATTGAACTCTAATATATTAAACTTTGTATTTTTGTAAGTATTGTAGACTTTGCACAGATCTCTGTTATCAGTTGCTATTCCTACTACACTGGAATATCTTAAATTTTGTCCACAGCACTATCATCTTGTTTGTGCTCCGTATTCTTATTGGGGAGGGTTTACTGTCTGGAGCAACTTGGGAGGAAAGTTGCTATCATGTCAAGGTGAATTAATGGGATGTTTCTGCCAAGCTGGTTTTGTTTGTTTCATACTGAAGATAAATGAGAATTTGAAATGGAGAAGGTAGCCAATGAATTTTTCTTAAAGGCATGTGCAAGTCCAAACCCTTTACACGGATTTTTCCATTGTTACTTGGATGATGCAGTCTGCATTTGAAAGGGCTCCTTTTGAACAAAAATAAAAGTAGATATCTAGGAGAATGATTGAGTCAAATTCCATATGGAAGCAAGCAAGGGGCGGGGGCTTATTAAACATGAAATGAGGTATTTCTACTACATTGCCTAAGGAATGGTGTAGCAAAAGTGTATCACTCTGCCTAGGTATTGAAGACAACTACAGAAGATATAGTTGAAGTCAATGTAAACAAAAATTTGGTGGGTTCTGCGATGGCTGGTAGCATAGGTGGCTACAATGCACATGCAGCAAACATTGTGACAGCTATCTACATTGCCTGTGGTCAGGTAGGTTTGTTTTACGCCAACTCAACTTTTCTTTAATTCGGTAATTCTTAACCAAACGCTTAATTGAGTTTTTTGTTTTGTTTCTTCTTCCTGATCTAAAGGATGCTGCACAGAACGTGGGCAGCTCTAATTGCATCACTTTGATGGAGCGAACTGGTTTCACCAACAAAGACCTATACATCAGCTGCACAATGCCTTCTATAGAAATAGGAACTGTTGGCGGAGGCACCAACTTGCTTCCGCAGCAGGCCTGTTTGCAGGTATAAAGCAGAAAGTTTAAAGCAATTTAGCTTCGTAAATCAAAGCTTGCTTTTGTGTTGTGTATGTTGTGTCCGAGTAACGTGGGAATGGGGCTTCTTGAAAGTTGGTGGATTTGACGTGAAAATTTTAGAATTATCTAATTGTTTTCATATATCTAGTTTTTAAAGCTCAAGATCTTTAATATTAAAGAGACTTAGAGCCAGTTGATTGGATATAATTTGGAAAGACTTACTTTAAAACTTAGCATAAATTTACTTAGATTTCATAGCATAATATTGCATATTTTTCTCTTCAGATGTTAGGGGTTCAAGGTGCAAGCCAAGATAACCCTGGTGAAAATGCCCGTCAGCTTGCCAAAATTGTATGTGCTACAGTGATGGCAGGGGAATTATCACTAATGGCAGCTCTTGCAGCTGGGCATCTAGTTAAAAGCCACATGATTCACAACAGGTAAGAAATGGAAAAATTCATATATTTCTCTGCAGTTCTGCCCTTCTTCCAAGCACACAAGAGTCAATAATAATTACATGAATAATTTTAACATATAATATCAGTGTATCATTTTAACTATCTAATGTAGTTATCTTACTGGTTTTTCTTAGGTCAAAAATAAATCTACAAGATCTTCAAGGAACCTGCACTAAGAAGGCAGCTTGAATACTAAAGCAGCTTTGAAATGAAGAATCATTCTAGCAACTGACCAGGTGCACGGGGGGGAGGGGAGAGAATCTGTGAAGTTAAGAATGAAAATCACCTTCAACTCAAAGATTTCTGTAGAAGATAAACTGAGAGATCAATGGACTTGTGTGAGACTACTAATGCCTTTGACCTTCTTTAACGGTTAGAGATGACTTCATGAAAGAATTCTTATTCTTGCGCATTGTTTTCTGAAGGGTCCGTCTTATGTTTTTACAGGTTGAGATTATTTTGACTGGCAAGCTCCTGGTAACTACCAAGGTGAAAAGTGACGTAACATACTTCTTTTTTTTTCCCTCTCTTTTTTTTTTTTTTTTTTTAAAAAACATAGAAAGTTGGTCTAAACTTGGCTTGAATGCATTGGTTCTTGCCATCTTTATTTTCTGGTTAGCCGAGTATGTTTTTTAAAGTGATGGCAAGCCTAAGCACTTTCCATGAACTTTAATTTTGTTTATTTTTATTTATTTAATCTTGTTAATTTTGTTTGCATGTAAAACTTTGGTCTTAGGCTTTGAGCCAATTTTATTGAATTGTATTGGTTTTGTAGAAACCTCTGTCTATATATAGTACTGAAATTGCTGCTGCTTCAGCTAAGTAGCATTCAATGTTTTAACTCCACAGTTTAGGTTATTCCTTCATGGAAAACTTGTGACCTACAAAGTGCTGAACTGTTAAGTATAATATGTACTGAAGTAGGTAGAAACGGTGTCTTCAACTGTTTTGTCATTTTGTTCAGGTAGAAATAATAGATTTTGAAACTAGTAACTCAAAAAACAATTAGAGGTCAGAGCGCTTAGTAATTTAAGCAAATGAAGTTTCTCAAAATTGTTTGAAAAAACAAGCCAAAACAAAGCAATCAAGAACAGATGTTTACACTTCTATTAAAAGAAGTATCTTAAAGTACAGTGTGTTTGTATATTCCTAACTATTTTTTTTTTTTAACTGTTTGACACTTATTCCCCTGGAATAAGCGTGTATACACTGCTTAACCTGAGATAAAATGAAGCCAGAAAAATCACACTGTCCTTTAAACGGAATTAAAACATAAACCCCAAAATTTAACACTAGTTATTTTTAGGGGGGAGCCTTTATGTTAAAAAGAAATCTTATCCTTTTTTTCAATGAAAAGTACTACTTAATGGAATTCAGTGAAATGACATGTTAATGCAACAAGCGGGTTTTGTATTAAAATAGTGTACTTGGACCAGTGAAGCAGTCTCAGGTGTTCTTCATGTAATGCAGAAAACCCGGGTTTATTCTGGTTTGATTCACCCTTGGGAAGATTACTAAATACATCATCCTGCCTAGTTAATCACAGGAGGAAAATTGTTAATATGCTTGATAACGGTGGTTTTGGGGTGGTTTTTTTTTTTGTTTGTTTTGGTTTGCGGAGGAGGGAATCAGTGGATTGGACTGGATTTCTTTACAGGAATGCAGCAGCATTCCTAAAGGGGTGACTAACAGAGGTGCTCTTCTAATGTGCAAATTTGATATAAATCATGATGGGTTGTTTTCTAGTACGTCAACGCACTAATATTGTAATGAGCTCATAAAGCTAATGTGCAAGCATGAAGACTTACTACATGCTGGATATGTTATGATAGCATGTAAATATCATTAATGTTTATCTTCCTGCAGTATTGTTGCTAATAGCTACCATTTTATTTAAGGAAAGTTGGAACTACTTTGTTTCTATGTTCATTCAGTAATCTTATTTAAAGGAACACTGTACTAGCAATAAATGGTGGTTCAGTGTTCATTTTGGTGGATTTAACTGACATTCCGTCTTGCAGAATTAACATTTCGTATTATTACTAAATTGTGTACATTTTGGTACAGAACTACTTTTTCAGTTTCAGTAAAACAATGGAAAAGATATTGGCTTAAATGTGATATTATAAGATCACTTCATGGCTTAGTGAAATATCTTAACATAAATTAAGAAGGTTAAGGAAAATATGATTAGCATACAGTACTAAACGCAGTGGGGATATCTTGCCTTGTTTGCAGAAGCCTGTACACATTTATTCTCCTCAAAGCTGAATTATGCGGTTTGCTCAGATGGGAGAACTAATTCACTTCACCATTAGCAATACCTTCTGTTGAGGCGTATTTGGGCGTTTCTCCTATCTTCCAGAAGATTGTTGAATTATACTTTTGGTAGTGTTGTGGTTTAACCCCAGCCGGTAACTAAGCACCAAGGACTAAGCACTTGAACTGACGCCCATCATGCCATTTTATTCCTAAAAACTGGATCTCCTGTGCAGGTCCCTTGACCTTACTTTGTTTTATGGCGAAACCAGCTTTCAGAAGGATTTGGGCTATATTCTTCCCTTTCTCAAAACCTTCTTCTGCTGAGTTGCCCCATACGATGATGTCATCAATGTAGTGCAGGTGCTCTGGGGCTTCACCCTTTTCCAGTGCAGTCTGGATCAGTCCATGGCAAATAGTGGGGCTGTGTTTCCACCCCTGGGGCAGTCGATTCCAGGTGTACTGGATGCCCCTCCAAGTGAAAGCAAACCGTGGCCTGCACTCTGCTGCCAAAGGGATCGAGAAAAACGCATTAGCTATATCAGTTGTGGCATACCACTTGGCTGCCTTTGACTCCAGTTCATATTGAAGTTCCAGCATGTCCGGCACAGCAGCACTCATCGGCGGCGTGACTTCATTCAGGCCACGATAGTCTACCGTCAGCCTCCACGCTCCATTGGACTTCCGCACTGGCCGTATGGGACTGTTAAAGGGTGAGCAAGTCTAGCTGATGACTCCTTGGCTCTCCAGTTGACGAATCAGCTTATGGATGGGAATCAGGGCGTCTCGGTTGGTGTGATAGTGCCGCCGGCGCACTGTTGTGGTAGCGATCGGCACGTGTTGTTCTTTGACCCTGAGCAACCCCACAACAGAAGGGTCCTCCGATAGACTGGGCAAGGTAGACAGCTGTTCCATTTCCCCCGTCTCCAAGGCAGCTATTCCAAAAGCCCACCAGTAGCCTTTTGGGTCCCTTGAAATACCCTTTCCTGAGGTAGTCTATGCCCAGGATGCATGGAGCCATTCACACAGGGGTGCTTTTGCCACTCATTCCCAGTTAGGCTTACTTCAGCTTCCAGTACAGTGAGCTGTTGGGATCTCCCTGTGTGGTGGTTTAACCTTGGCTGGACGACAGGTGTCCATCAAGCTGCTCTATCACTCCCCGTCTCAGCAGGACAGGGAGGGGAGAAAAATAAGATGGGGAAAAAAAACCAACCCAAAACTCGTGGGTCAAGATAAAGGCAGTTTAATACAGCAAAGGCAAAAGGCCGCGTGCGGAAGCAAAGCAAAAGCAAAAGATTATTCTCTACTTCCCATCAGCAGGCGATGTCCGGCCACTTCCCGGGAAGCAGGGCTTCAGTACGTGTAGCGATTGCTCCGGAAGACAAACGTTGTTAAAAAAACGAATGCTCCCCCGTTCCTCCCCCTATCTCTCAGCTACTTATTGCTGAGCAGACATCATATGGTATGGAATATCCCTTTGGTCAGTTTGGGTCAGCTGTCCTGGCTATGTCCCCTCCCAAGATCTTGCCCACCCCCAGCCTACTGCTGAGGGGGGGAAAGAATTGTTGGAGAGACAGCCTTGATGTGTGCTGGCACTGCTCAGTAGTAGTCAAAACACTGGTGTGTTATCAGCACCTTGCTAGCTACCAATACACAGCAGAGCACTATGAGGGCTGCTATGGGGAAAACTAACTCCATCTCAGCCAGACCCAATACACCTTGTCACTCCAGAAATACAGATGGGTTCTGCCCCTTTATAGCTTGATGGCATTAGGGTACACTGCGCATTGGTGTCCACTAGAGCCTTATACTCCTGTGGGTCTGATGTGCCAGGCTATCGAATCCACACAGTCCAGTAAACCCGGTTGTCCCTTTCCTCCACCTGGCTGGAGGTAGGGCCCCTCTACTCCTGGTCATAGTATTCGTTACTCACTTCTTGTAAATATGAATCAGAAGCCCCTTTGTTAAGATCAGAAGTACGATCAGCCCTTCTACTCTGTCTGGGGAACTGCCCACTGGAAACTGGAGCAGCAATTTTTCTGGAAGAACCCTCTTTTGTGTTTGTTTCTCCTTGCAACTCACGTACTCGTGCCTCTAGGGTCAAGGTAGATTTTCCATCCCACTTCCTCATGTCCTCTCTGTGGTCACGCAGATTAAAGTACAGGGTGGTCTGTGGTGTGTGCCCGCTATCTCCTCTCTCTTGAGTAGACAAACGCTTTCTCCTACTAGCTGAGATACTGGTCGGTACAGGTGGGGAGTAGGACATATCCTCCTTGAATTGTTGGAACTCCCGGGATAGTTTCTCGGACAGTTTCTCCACAGCCGAGACGCACGCCCTGAGGGAGGAAGAGAGACTTTCTTCATATTGCCGGAGTTGGCCAGCCAATTCATCCACCGTTTGTCCTTCTACATCTTTCCAGGTCATTACTGCCAATGAGTTGGTTTACGACAATGGTGTGCTCTGTATAAACTTACGCCACATGGGTCATGTGCACTTGACTTCATCTGCATCTTTGGATAACTGCTAATTGTTCAGGTCATAATAAACCATCTACCACACGGCTAATTCCCTCAAATACTGGATACCTCTTTCCATGGTGGTCCACTTGCCTGGGTGACATACACCACCTTCCTTGGAGGGATAAATTTCCTTCATGCCTGACAGGAGTCGCCTCTAGAGGCTGAAGCACTTGTGCCCCTTTTCCAATCGCTTTGTCCATGCCCACTTCTCTAGAAAGGGATCCCAGCTGCTTGGCTTCCCTACCCTCTAATTTCAGGCTACTGGCCCTGTTATCCCAGCATCGGAACAGCCAGGTGACAATGTGCCCGCATGGATTACAGCCGAGAGAGAAATTTCTTTCTGCAGAGAAAAAATTAGAAAGGCAAAAGCCCAACTAGAACTCAATCTAGCCACTGCTGTAAGGGATAACAAGAAATGTTTTTACAAATACATTAACAACAAAAAGAGAGCCAAGGAGCATCTCCATCTTTTATTGGATGCAGAGGGGAACATGGCCACCAAGGATGAGGAAAAGGCTGAGGTACTTAATGCTTTCTTTGCCTCAGTCTTTAATAGTCAGACCAGTTGTCCCCTGGGCATTCAGCCCCCTGAGCTGGAAGACAGGGACAGAGAGCAGCATAAACCCCCCATGATCCAGGAGGAAGCAGTTAACGACCTGCTATGCCACCTGGACACTCACAAGTCTATGGGGCCGGATGGGATCCACCCGAGAGTACTGAGGGAGCTGGCAGAGGAGCTTGCCAAGCCACTCTCCATCATTTATCAGCAGTCCTGGTTAACAGGGGAGGTCCCAGACGACTGGAGGCTTGCCAGCGTGACACCCATCTACAAGAAGGGCCGGAAGGAGGATCCGGGAAACTACAGGCCTGTCAGCCTGACCTCGGTACCGGGGAAGATTTTGGAGCGGTTCATCTTGAGTGCGCTCACCAGGCAGGTGCAGGACAACCAGGGGATCAGGCCCAGCCAGCACGGGTTCATGAAAGGCAGGTCCTGCCTGACCAACCCGATCTCCTTCTATGACCAGGTGACCCGCCTAGTGGATGAGGGAAAGGCTGTGGATGTTATCTACCTGGACTTTAGTAAGGCCTTTGACACTGTCTCCCACGGCATTCTCCTAGAGAAGCTGGCGGCTCATGGCTTAGACAGGTGCACTCTTTACTGGGTAAAAAACTGGCTGGAAGGCCGAGCCCAGAGAGTTGTGGTGAATGGAGTTAAATCCAGTTGGCAGCCGGTCACAAGCGGTGTTGCCCAGGGCTCAGTCTTGGGGCCAGTCTTGTTTAATATCTTTATCAATGATCTGGATGAGGGGATTGAGTGCACCCTCAGTAAGTTTGCAGATGACACCAAATTGGGCGGGAGTGTCGATCCGCTTGAGGGTAGGAAGGCTCTGCAGAGGGATCTGGACAGGCTGGATCGATGGGCCAACTGTATGAGGTTTAACAAGGCCAAGTGCCAGGTCCTGCACTTGGGTCACAACAACCACATGTGACGCTACAGGCTTGGGGAAGAGTGGCTGGAAAGCTGCCCGGCGGAAAAGGACATGGGGGTGCTGGTTGACAGCCGGCTGAGTGGTCAGGCATTGGAACAGGCTGCCCAGAGAGGTGGTGGAGTCACCGTCCCTGGAGGTGTTCAAAAAATGTGTAGACGTGGCACTTTGGGACATGGTTTAGTAGGCATGGTGGTGTTGGGTTGATGGTTGGACTTGATGATTGTGGTGGGTTGACCCTGGCTGAGGGCCAGGTGCCCACCAGAGCCGCTCTATCACTCCCCTCTTTCATTAGACAGGGGAGAAAAGGTACAATGAAAAAAAAAAACTTACGGGTCGAGATAAGGACAGGGAGAGATCATTCTCTAATTATCATCACGAGCAAAACAGATGGAACTTAGAGAGGGAATTCATCTTATTTATTACTAAGCAAAACAGAGTAGAGGAATGAGAAATAAAACCAAATCTTAAAAACACCTCCCCCCACCCCTCCCATCTTCCCGGGCTCAACTTCACTCCCGGCTTCAACCTCCGCCCCCCTCAGCAGCACAGGGGGACGGGGAGCGGGGGTTACGGTCAGTTCATCACACGTTGTTTCTGCCGCTTCTTCATCCTCAGGGGGAGGACTCATTGTTCCCCCCGCTCCAGCGTGGGGTCCCTCTCATGGGAGACAGTCCTTCACGACCTTCTCCAACGTGAGTCTCCTCCACGGGGTACAGACCTTCAGGAGCAGACTGCTCCAGCGTGGGTCCCCCCACGGGGTCACAAGTCCTGTCAGCAAACCTGCTCTGGCGTGGGCTCCTCTCTCCACAGGTCCTGCCAGGAGCTTGCTCCAGCGCGGGCTTCCCACGGGGCCACAGCCTCCTTCAGGTGTCTCCACCTGCTCCGGCGTGGGGTCCTCCACGGGCTGCAGGTGGAATCGCTACACCCCCTCATCCTCCCTCCATGGGCTGCAGGGGGACAGCCTGCTTCACCATGGTCTTCACCACGGGCTGCAGGGGAATCTTGCTCCGGCGCCTGGAGCACCTCCTCCCCCTCCTTCTGCACTGACCTTGGTGTCTGCAGAGTTTCTTACATCTTCTCCCTCCTCTCTCTGGCTGCAAAAGCGCTCTCTAACTGTTTTTGTCTTTCTTAAATATGTTATCACAGAGGCGCTGATTGGCTTGGCCTTGGCCAGCGGCGGGTCCGTCTTGGAGCCGGCTGGCATTGGCTCTATCAGACACAGGGGAAGCTTCTAGCAGCTTCTCACAGAAGCCACCCCTGTAGCCCCCCTGCTACCAAAACCTTGCCACGCAAAACCAACACAATGATCTTAGAGGTCTTTTCCAACCTTAATGATTCTATGATTCTCTGTATTCCATCCAGGCTCGCAGTTCACTCAGGGATAGGGATTGGGTGGTTACCGCCTTGTTTATGAGTTCTGCCTCTTCCTCCTCCTCTTCTCGTGATGGCCCTGCTTCAGAATAGTCTGCTTTGCCCATTCTTCCCTTAGTAAGGGACATGACTTTCGCTTCCAATATTTCTTCTTCTGTATAGGGATGACTGATACTGGCACGAGTTGGTTCTCTGGTTCAGCTGCAGTGCCTGTTGCCGGGGTTGGAGTAGCTGCAGTGCCTGTCGTTTTGTCGTCGGATCCAGAGACTTTCTCTTCCCCTTGAGGGTACTGAATAGTCTTCAACAGGGCTCGGTAGGCATGGGCCAGGCCCCAACGTGTTGCAGTGACTTGTTTCTCTCTGGAATTGCCAGGGTGACAGCATACCTTTTCCAAATATTCTACTAGTTTTTCAGGATTCTGCACTTGTTCAGGGGTGAAGTTCCAAAACATCAGAGGTGCCCACTGTCCTGGGTACTTGCCCATACTATCCCACACGCCCGGCCACTCATAACTATCCAGCCTCGGGGCAGATCTCTGGGTGATGTTCTTAAATAGTTGTTCAACCCTGAACAAGACCTGAAACACATTCAGGAGACATAGCAATAGGAACATGCTGGTTTGAACATCCCAAGGATATTAAAAGTTCTCAAGAGCTATTGTGACTTGCCAGAAGGAGAAGTTGAAGGAGCAGGGAAAGTGTCCCCCCCTTGTCTCCCTCATAAATTGGCTCTCCGAGGAGAAAAGGTAAAGGGTGTAATTTTTAATGCTTTCCGCAAGATGGCTCCCAAAGTATGGAGATGAAGGCAGTGCTGAGTACAAATACCGGATTAGTCTCATGACCAGTAATTTTATCATATCATAAGCCAGTGTTACACAGTACAGCAAAATGATAACTTCAATCCAGCCCCCAAAGGTGATAAACAGCACCACAGGGAACATATACAAGAAGTAAGGTGTTACATAACGCAACTCCGAGAACCAGCACAACAACTGAGAGCAAATAAATCAATGTTATGGCCATTGGCTTTTAAACTAAAATTCGTGGGTTGAGATAAAGACAGTTTAGTAGGACAGAAAAGGAAGGAATAATAATAATAATAGAATATAGAAAACAAATGATGCACAATGCAATTGCTCACCACCCACTGACCGATGCCCAGCCAGTTCCCGAGCAGGAGCCCCCCAGCTAACTTCCCCCCCCCAGTTTATAGACTGAGCATGACATCATATGGTATGGAATATCCCTTTGGTCAGTTGGAGTCAGCTGTCCCAACTTTGTCCCCTCCCAGCTTCTTGTGCGCACCCAGCCTCCTCGTTGTCAGGGCAGTATGAGAAGCTGAAAAATCCTTGACTTAGTGTAAGCACTGCTTAGCAACAACTAAAACATTAGTGTGTTATCAACATTATTCTCATCCTAAATTCAAAACACAGCACTATACCAACTACTAGGAAGAAAATTAACTCTATCCTTGCCAAAACCAGGACAATCAATTAAGCAAAAAACCCATATGCTTACCTTCATTTCTCCTTCTTCTACCACTAGCTGCCAATTGGCATCTCCTCCTACATCTTGCAAGGAATATGTCATATGGTTTTGTACCATCTCTTCCACCTTTAAAGGAAAAAATACACATTTTTTAAATCATCCCTTCCATCTTCTTGGGCAGGGGACTGTACAATATTGGAAGCCACAAGTCAGTACTTCAAATCTTGTGCAGGAGCTGAACAACAACGCCTTCTACCACAGGTTAAGAACAAGCAGATACTTCTGGCCTTCAGAAACAAACCCCAAAAATCTTGATTCAACTTCCAACTTCATTCTTTATGGGTACTTCCCTATCCTTCCTTTGCACCTCTAAACTGTCAAAACTCACTATTTCTACCTAAGACAGTTTTATTTCAGCATGTAGGAAATTACTTCCGTTATCTCCAACTAGAATTACAATGCATTGTAAGACTTGAAAGTCAATATTCACTGAAGAGCATGAAAAAAGCTGAACAAAAGCGCGGGGAGAGAGACAGACGACAAGCTCTAAAAAAGTGAATGCATATCAGAAGTCATATTGAAACAGCAGTGAAGGAAACAGTCATGAGCAAAGCATGCCTATTCTGTTTCAATGGCATCTTTGCACAGTTGCCAGCTAGAAAAACAGAACGGAAATGTTTACATTCCAAAAAATTACGATGATGCAGAGACTCCACTATAGTCGCGTGCTTTTCTTAAAGGCCAAATATTTGATACATTTTTATCAAGCTACGTGACTACCTCTTTGGGGTTTTTTTTGTTACAAATAACGTGCAAGAAAATGGGTGGTGGGATAGGAAATGGATTTTTATTTTAAATCTACAGTCTTATTCTATGTTTCTTTTGTGTCCGTGCCCCCCTCCTCCCCCCCATTTCCAAATCCTACTCTCCCCCAAATAAAAATAGAGACAAAAATATAAAGTATCCATTGCTGTATAATGTTTACAAGTGCTGGAAACAATAACTTTTTCCACCTAGAAAGTAGACAACTACTAAAACTCATCACAGCAAATAAGTCCATGTAATTGACCCTATTTTCCTGAATTACTAGAAATACCTTTTTTAAAAAGAAAAAGCACTGCAAGCAAAGGTTAGTCAATCGACTAACATACAGATTAGTCTAAGAAGTGTACAATCACAAGATTAATAGCCTGAACCTATAAGTGGTTTTTGCACAACTTCTTACAAAAATATTTTATATGCACACTAGGCTTTATAACCTATAAAACATAACTAAGTAGTACAAGTATAAAGCAAAATTAAAGAATACTTAATGACCTTTTTCTGATATGATACAGAATTGATACCGCTTTTAATTTAAAGCAGTAATTTTGTTTGTACAACGTACTCTTTGGGCAATACACTTAAGATCAGGAAGAAAAAAAGTAACTGAATCAAGTCAAAATCCTCAAAGTACAACATAAAAATAAAATCCTTTCAATAGAAATTATACTTTATCTTATTTTAAATATAGACTTCTCTACAGAAACACAAGTTATCAGTCCAGTTTGGGGAGTTTTCTTTGATTTTTTTTTTTTCAAGTTATAATGAGCTATAAACACCTGCAAGATTTGTGCTTCTGCTTTTAGACAGGCCATCTTTTCCTACCACTTACTAACAGATTTCCCACAAAATACTCTTCTAATATTTTTTTTCCAGTGACACAATGACAGTACAATCCAAGCCAGTTAAGAATGTGGGCTATTTAAATATTCAATTTACTAGCTCGAGAAAGAAATCCTCACCATGCTCCCAACCTTTACCTGCAACACCTTCAGGTCCCTATCTCTCTTCTCCTAATCTATTAAGGACAAAACTGGCTTTTATATCATTGGTTTGTATTTTGCTGCTTTTTGATTTATGCTAAACACAGAGGGAGGAGGGGAACAGCAAAGAAAGAAGAGAATGAGGCATTCACAGGAGTGGAATCTAAACAGTTTAAGGCCTTTGGCATTGTTCAGCATTTAACCCACTGACTTCCTTTGAAAGCTTGAAAGGCATTTTCTGATAAAGTTTCATTCCTGCTAACGCAACATCTTTCAGACAGCTTCCCCTTAGGTTTGGGGAAGGAGAGGTATCGTCATTGCAGCTTTCAAAGGAGTGAATGCTGGTTTTCACTAACAAGCTACTTGGCCAAGTAATTGCAGGGCCTACAACTGCCTTGTGCATACTACCTGTCCAAACTGCGATCTACCTGCTGGTCGCTGTCTGTCAGCCTGCACCTATTTCACGTACCACATTAGCCACAGAGTCAAGATTCACAGCTTCTTTCCCACTGGGGAGGCCACGCTATTACCTCTGGGTTCCTGAGAGACTACAGAAATGGCCTGCAAAAATACTTGCAACCTCTAGCCCATGTAGCCTTGGCCTGAGCATTAAGTAAGCAGTTCACGTAAAAGGCCCTCAGAACAGCTCAATCTATTTTAAAATCTGATAGTCCTTTAAAAGAGGAGAGTGATCTGCAGAACATCCGCAGCGTTTTAAGCCCACAACCTCCCGCTCAAGTGGCAGAGACAAATCAATGCCTTTCTGAAGGCACACTGAAGATCCAGCTCCTGTCAGAATACACATTTACACTTCTCAATCTTAAAAACAAAACTGCAAGTTTCTACTTGACCTTTTACTAATACCAAAATTCCCTTGGTATGAATGAAGTCTAGAAACAAGCCCCATTTATTCAGAATCAAGATATTAGCTTGCCTTTCCAAAAGCCAAATCCTCAGCCTGGGGACAGAGACCAATTTCCTACTAATAAGGTCCACAGCAGTTTGTCACCAAAAGGCGTGCTGCTTTTCTCTTCATGCTCTCAGTTGTCTTTCACCTGCTTGTTCACTAGCAATGAAGCTCCAGAGCAGGTGGACTGACTTACTGATCTGGCAAAAGTTTGTTCTAAGGAAAATATGGGGGAAGGAGGGGGCAGAGAGGAGTAGGTTTCTTGTAAGTTAGTGTCCTGGTTTTTGGCTAGGATAGAGTTAATTTTCACAAGAAGCTGGGAGGGGACACAGCCAGGACAGGTGACCCAAACTAGCCAAAGGGGGTATTCCATACCATTACGACATCATGCTCAGCATAAAAAGGGCCTAGTACCAGCTTAGTGTGTGGTCCTGTGAGGGTTGGGTCCTGTCATTGCGTGAGCAAATTGCATTGTGCATCACCCACTTTGTATATTGTTATAAGTTTTCCTCTTCCTTTGTTGTCCTAGTAAACTATCCTTATCCCAACCCACGAGTTTTACCTTTTTCTTCCGATTCTCCTCCCCATCCCACTAGGGAGCATCGGGGGGGGGGGGGGGGGGGGGGGGGGGGTGGGCGTGGTGCTTAGCTGCTGCCTGCTAAACCATGACAGTTACCAAGATCATCCTTTCTGCAGTGAGTCAGTTAACTTGAAACCACATCCTAAGACACTAGGTAGTAGTTTCTACATAGTATAATCCCTGCAGCTGCTGAAAAGAGCGACACCTTGACTTCATAATCCAGTCCATTTGACCCTGATCTTTAACGTCAATTTGCATTACTGTGATAAGGACCTGGTCAACCTCAGATTTGTTTTTAAATAGTTAGATTTTCAGCCACACTAGTGCTCTGATACTCAGGTTTACCATATAGATCCACAAATGTTATCACAGGACTAAGAGATGAAAATGAGAAGGTTCACTGATTTTAGTGACTATGAGCTTCCCTTACACTGAACTGGCCGTGCACCCATAGCCGGATAGAATAACTAATAACTTTTTCCACCTAAAAGGTAGGCGACTACTATAGGATTTGTTACCAACCAATGGATTTGTGTGGCGCACGTGGGTTCGAATCGCATCCTTGTTGCTCACTTCTTTTAAATATGAATCAGCAGCTTCTTCCATAAGATCAGAAGTAAGATCAGTCCTCCTACTCTGCCTGGGAAACTGCCCGCTGGAGACTGGAGAGGCAGTTTTCCTGGAAGAATCCCCTTTTGTGATTGCTTTTCCTTGCAATTCATCTACCTGTGCCTCTAGGTTTGAAGTAGGTTTTCCATTCCACTTCCTCATGTCCTCTCAGTGGTCACGCAGGTAAAACCACAGGGTGCCTCACAGAATCACAGAATCACAGAACGGTAGGGGTTGGAAGGGACCTCTGGAGATCATCTAGTCCAACCCCCCTGCTAAAGCAGGTTCACCTAGAGCATGTTGCACAGGATCGTGTCCAGGTGGGTTTAGAATATCTCCAGAGAAGGAGACTCCACAACCTCTCTGGGCAACCCGTTCCAGTGCCCTGTCACCCTCAAAGTGAAGAAGTTTTTACTCGTATTCAGGTGGAACTTCCTGTGTTCCAGTTTGTGCCTGTTGCCCCTTGTCCTGTCGCTGGGCACCATTAAAAAGAGTCTGGCCCCATCCTCTTGACATCCACCCTTTAGATATTTATAAGCATTGATCAGATCCCCTCTCAGTCTACTCTTCTCCAGGCTAAACAGACCCAGCTCTCTCAGCCTTTCCTCCTAAGAGAGATGCTCCAGTCCCCTAATCATCCTTGTAGCCCTCTGCTGGACTCTCTCCAGTAGTTCCTTGTCTTTCTTGAACTGGGGAGCCCAGAACTAGAGTCTCCAGTACTCCAGATGTGGCCTCACTAGGGCAGAGTAGCGGGGGGGGGGAGGATAACCTCCCTTGACCTGCTGGCCATGCCACACTCTTCTGAACCCACCCCAGGATACCATTGGCCTTCTTGGCCACAAGGGCGCACTGCTGGCTCATGGAGAGCTTGTTGTCCACCAGGACTCCCAGGTCCTTCTCTGCAGTGCTGCTTCCCAGCAGGTCAACCCCCAACCTGTACTGGTGCTTGGGGTTATTCCTCCCTAGGTGCAGGACCCTACACTTGCCCTTGTTGAATTTCATTTGGTTCCTCTCCACCCAACTCTCTAGCCTGTCCAGATCCCGCTGAATGGCAGCACAGCCTTCTGGTGTGTTAGCCGCTCCTCCCAGTGTGCCTCGTGGTGTATACCTTCTATACCCTCTCTCTTGAGCAGAAGAACGCTTTTTCCTAATAGTTGAGATACTGGTCTGTACAAGCGGGGAATTAGACGTAACCTCTTGGAGTTGCCAGACCTTCCGGGCCAGTTTCTTCAACAGGATTTTTTTTTATTTTTTCAGACAGTCTTTCCACAGCTGAGACACAGGCCTGTAGGGAGGAAGAGATTTTCTTCATGTTGCTGGAGTTGGACAGACGCTTCATCCACTGTTGGTTCCTCTTCGCCTTTCCAGTCTATTACTGCCAGTGAGTTGGCGTACGCTAGTGGTGCACTCTTTACAAACCTCTGCCACATGAGTCGGGTACATTGGACTTCATCTGGATCTATGGGTAACTGCACGTTGTCCGGGTCATAATAAACCATCTCCCACACAGCTAATTCCCTCAGGTACTGGATACCTCTCTCCATGGTGGTCCACTTGCCTGGGTAACATACATCATCTTCACTGAAGGGATACCTTTCTCTCATGCCTGACAAGAGTCACCTCCAGAGGCCGAGGGCTTGTGTCTTTTTCCCAATCGCCTTGTCAGTGACCCCTTCCCTAGACAGGGATCTCAGCTTCTTGGCTTCTCTACCCTCTAAGTCCAGGCTACTGGCCCAGCTATCTGAGCATGTCATCAGCCAGGTGACAAGTTGCTTGCCTAATCTTTTTGTATATCTCGCAGCTCACTCTGGGATAGGGATTGGATGGTTATTTCTGGTTCTGTCTCTTCCTCTTCTTCTCATAATGGCCCTGTTTCATCATCCTTTACTAAACAAGTTGACTTTTGTGTCCATTTCTTCTTCTGTATAGGGATGACTGATACTGGTATGGGTTGGTTCTCTGGTTCAGCTGCAGTGCCTGTTGCTGAGACTGGAATGTACCCATGTACCCATAGCCTGACAGACAACCAATTCTATCTTTGGAATAAAACTTGCTTCCTATCACTTGATTTTCCCCCCTCCTCCCAAACAAAACCAAACTTGAATTACTAATGTGACTACTGGAGTACCAGTAGATGAGCCTATCAGTGTTGTGCAATGACCTGCATATTTTTCCCCTTGCGATAAGTTCAATGTCCAGAAATTAACTGACTGCAATAGGTCAAGGCAAGTATTGGGATTTCAGTCCAATAAGCAAGTTCTTAACAGAAAGCTGGGGATAAGATCTGCAGGTAGTATGATTCCAGGCTCTGTTAATCAAAAGATAATCCATTCCTTCTATTTGAAGAAGCAAGCTGTTTGCAGTATTAGCTAATAATTTAAAAAACAAACAAACAAAACCCAAAACAATAGATCCCAGCAGGAAGCCCCATATTCACAATCACATATGGACCCCAGCAGAAGGAAACGAATAGCATGAATGCTATGTCTGAACACATTTTTTTTGAGAATAAAGACCAAACACATGAACTCACTTATCTAATTTAACTCTAAACTAGGATCTTCAGAGCAAGCACCTAGAGTAATTTTGTACATTATTGGATTATATCACTTCGACTACATTCACATATTCAGGATGTCAGACATTTTCTG
This sequence comes from Balearica regulorum gibbericeps, assembly GCF_011004875.1. NCBI lineage: Eukaryota > Metazoa > Chordata > Aves > Gruiformes > Gruidae > Balearica > Balearica regulorum. The sequence goes on from NC_046219.1 coordinate 28,210,989, forward strand.
AAGGATAATTGAATATATTGGAACTGTTCGGTAAAAATTCTCATACCCACATTCTTGTTTGTTAACAACATACTTTATGACCTTTCAGTAATAAAACTAGTTGTAGAGGTAAAAAATTATAATAGAGAACCTTAACATTTAGTATCTTAATGTCATTACCAGTGACAAACAAATTTTAAAGACAAAATTAAACCTTTGATTTAAAAGCAAAAAAACCCTATTCAATTTGAAGCAAAGACTATCTCCAGCCCACACAAAACAGGTGTTATTTTATTACTTTTATTATAATCAGAAATGCAAAATTTTCAAGTTGTAGGCATTTTTATTAAAACTACTGAAATCAATCCAAGTTTCACAAGATTTGGGCCCCTGCACAAGTGATATGCATGCAAGCAGAATGTAAAAAGACAACCATTTAGTATAGGACTAGAGAACTCCTTTTTTTGTCTCAACATACTAGTTTAAAACAAGCAGTGATTTATGTAACAAAAAACCCAGGTTCTAGAGAAGAGGAGGAAACACAGCAAAGATAAGCAACCCCCACTCTACACATTAATACAGTACCTGGGTGCTGAATCTGTGAACATCAGAGATACTGACTAGATCAATGGAAGACATGGAGGAAGAGCGACTATAGGGCTACCAGAGACAAAGAAAAAAACAAGTAATCAGAACAAAGGCACAACAGAGCATTCAGTACCAACTTGCAAACACAAGATAATGAAGAAAAGGAGAACAAAAGCACCATAAGCAGCAAGCACAGCAGTGAATTCTGATTTCATGCACCTATTATGTATTATGCTCCCAGTGTAGCCCTAAGAAGAGCATAGTGTTTCCAGTAAAACTGAAAAAAGTCAACTGATACTAATGCAAGAGACTGGATATTTTAATTACTTTTTTTTTAATTAATTAAATGAATTTTGGTGAAGGTATCTTAAAAACACTGAGGTTAGCAAGTTGGGATTTTTTTCCCTTTAATATCGTCTCTGACTGAGAAGCTTGATACAAGTCAAGAGTATTCTAAAAAGATACTGAAATCAGTATTTTTTGAGCCAAGACAGAAAACAGTCCTTCTTCAATTCCAGCTACTTCAATTGAAAATGAGTAAATCATTGAAAGTTATACCAGAACCATCTAAAAAAATAATAAAATTAAAAAATCAATCTTACCTATCCATATAAAATATTATATAGAAATATAAGTCAGCTGATTATCCAGAGGAGATCATGAGAAATATCTTACCTTTTGGACAAATCTATGAGTCCCCACAGCAGAATATGCATCTCCAGAAGGTAAGGATGCTGGCCAGTGTAATCTGACCTTTTCACTTTGGGACTGCAACAAAATAGGTTTAATTATTGGTAGTCAGCTGCTACTGCGCAGACTATGAAATGGAGTGAGGCGTCCTCAACCTATATAGTGGTTACAACAACTAATGCTGTCCATGACAGACATGAAGTTGTCATCCTGCTGGAGTACTCAGGAAGTGAATGGGCCTAGAGACTGAATTACCCACTCACCTATACTTCAAGGTGTATTTCCAGGTTAAGGAAAATAGATTGGCAGCATTAAGGATGTTGCATCCATGTAGTAGTACAACAGTCACTCAAAACTTTTACTCTCTGCTAAGAAACCCCAACATAGATAAACTCTGTTGGGTGCTATATGTCCACTAGAAAGTCTTATAATTCTTAAACAAGTCATTGTATTCACTATATTCACAAGCCTAAACACTTTTAAGACAAAGGAGGCATCAATTTGTTATTTCCTCTCATTTTATACACTACTATATGTTGTCATATTCTATATATTTCATCACATGCATCTTATCCCTTTTTGATCCTTGTCACTGCAGTGTATTCAAGAAATGAGTTAGAGAAATAGCAGAGCCTACACAATTTTTTAATAAAAAACAAACACTAACAGAACTATGTCTTTCCTATTTTACATACTGCTACAGTCAAAAGAGCAATAATTAGGTTTTGAAAAACAGTATTTGATATTCTTATTTGCACAGGGCATCAGTTACATATAAAGATAAAAGTTTTATACAGGACTAATACACTTATTTAGGAATTAGAAACCAGAGACATTGAATTAGCTTAACATTTATACTATCCTTTTCTATGCAAGCTGTGAAGTCACTTTCTCAAAATTAGTGTTAGGCAATGATATTTAACTGTACAAATATTAAGTAGTGAATTACACATATAAGTGTCAGTATAAAATATCTAGAGTTTCAGGAGAAGTACCCCAGGACTAAGTCATATACATCTTCCACGAAGTGCCCATCATTAACACATTTTTCAAGTATCAATACCTGTTCTTCCATTTTATCCTGTCTATCGAGAGCAGCTTCAACAGCATCAAAGAATTCTTCTTCATTAATCAGACTATTAGGACCCTCCTAGAGCATAAGAAACAAAACTACTTCAAAATTTTGGAGACAAGAGAGCACCACTTAAGTTTAATATTAGAAATAGATATTTATATATTATGCATATAAGTGACAGAAGGAAGTTTCTTCCATAGACCTCAATTATTTTCACCAATATTCTTAGATTACAATTCATCTGAAAACCCTACTTGTTAAAGGCAGTTATTTCCTTTAACTACAATTTAGGGGTAGTTCTATAAACAAGCAAAAAACCAGGAAACTGAAGACTGAGTAACAGTGTCAACATGCTTTGACATCAGATTTAGGTTTTAATTAACATGTATCTTCTCTTAAAAATGTTTAGTGTGTCAGTAAAGTAAATATATTAACATAATTGTGTAGTTAGACTCCTTCCAAGTATTCCAGTGCCTTAGGGTGGATTTCAGATATGTGCTCAAAGCACAAGATGACAAGACAAAATCCTGGGGATCACTGTTGAAAATTCTTGGAAAGAACAGTTTAACAATAAATAGCAGGTAGAGTTAAGTCAACTATTAAAAACTTGTGTCCATGTCCTGGTTTCAGCTGAGAGGGTTAATTTTCTTCATAGTAGCTAGCATGGGGCTATGGTTTGGATTTGTGCTGGAAACAGTGTTGATTATAAATATAGAGATGTTTTTGTTCTATGGACCTATTGTTGTTGAGCAGTGCTTGCACAGAGTCAAGGCCTTTTCTGCTTCTTGCACTGCCCTGCCAGGGGGATGGCTGGGGGTGCACAAGAAGTTGGGAGGGGACACAGACAGGACAAGTGACCCCAACTGATCAAAGGGATATTCCATACCATATGATGTCATCCTCAGTTTATAAGGAGCTTGGGGGAAGAGGATGGGGGGGGTGGGGGAGGCGTCGTTCGGAGTGATGGCATTTGTCTTCCCAAGTAACCGTTACATGTGACAGAGCCCTGCTTTCCTGGAGATGGCTGAACACCTGCCTGCCCATGGGAAGTGGTGAATTAATTCCTTGCTTTGCTTTGCTTGTGCGCGTGGCTTTTGCTTTCCCTATCAAACTGTCTTTGTCTCAACCCACGAGTTTTCTCACTTTAACTTTTCCAATTCTCTCCCCCATCCCGATGTGGGGGAGTGAGTGAGCGGCTGCGTGGTGCTCAGCTGCCAGCTGGGGTAAAACCATGACAGTCCACTAAGTAAAATGGTAATTTAAGAAAACTAGGTTTATTGCTTTTATTGTATTGCAAAACAAACTGGTCCAGCAAATTTAAAAAACTTACTTTACAACAGGGATATCTGGGAGAAGCAGATAATCCGGTAGACAAAGTCCAATTTCCTACCTATTTTTTTCTTTTACAGTGCCTCGGTCACAACGGAGAACCTAAGCTCAAGTATCTTTTAAATATCCCAACATATTAGTACTATTTCTCAGACTATGATTTGTAAATAGAAACCTGCTTGATTAATGTAAACGAGAAGGTCAAGTTCTTAAAAATTATGCAAACCGCATTATAAGTTGTCGTGGTTTAGCCCCAGCTGGCAGCTAACCACCACGAGGCCGCTACCTCACTCCTTGCCCCTCCCCCGCAACTCATGGGCTGGGATAAGGACAGTTTACTAGGACAGCAAAGGGAGAGGAAAATAACAACAGTACTTAGAATACACAAAATGGGTGATACACAATGCAATTTCTCACCCGACAACCCTACATAACCACACACTCAGACCTCAGACTGTCCCATTTTGCTAATTTGGGTCACCTGTCCCAGCTTCCTGTGAAAATTAATTCTATCCTAGCTGAAAACCAGGACATTATCCACCTCTTATTCTATACCATCTACGTCATGCCCAGATTACACTTTCCAATTAATCATCACCACTTCCCCTGTCTTTGAGATATATATACACACACAGAGAGATATCATTCCCTTAGTCTACGAACCATCCCTCTAAAATGTCCATTGAGTTCATTTACTCCATGACTTAGGGCTCCATCTGTCATAACAGTCTCTCAGGGCAGGAGAGATGGTGTGTGGTGTTGGACTGTTGCATGCTGCATCCAGAGCTCACATATCTGGCACAGTCCATACTTGCAGTCTGTGCATTGAAGATGCTGATTTCAAGGAAGTTGTTGGGCACTGGTTGCTGAAGACAGTTCTAGTTTCATCATCACTTCTCTTTGCTCAGTTTCATCAAAGTTCATTCTTCATTAATTTGGGTGATTCTTACTGTAATACCACTGATACAGCATATAGCAATTGTAGTAGTGATGACATACAATAGCAGGGTTATTTAGCAATTAACATCATACAATTTAATTTATTGGCTATTTTCACCCAAAATCAAATCCCCTTGAGGTACACATCAGAATTCCCCATCCTTCCGCATCACCCACCAAGTGCACCCAGGTCCTAGAGCAAAAGCAGTCCCATGGATGGGTTTGCCTTTGCCTGAAGCAGGGATAACCCAGACTGTCTTCCCCAACATATTTTTCATGCACACTACAGGGACTTTATCCCCTTCTACAGTACCTAAAAGTTTTGATTGGGCAGGGCCAGCTCAATTGGTAGATCCCCTAGTGTTGACTAACCAGGTGGCTTTTACTAAATGTGTGTCCCAGTGTTTGAGGGTCCCACCACCCATTGCTCTCAGTATAGTCTTTAGCAGCCCTTTGTATCATTCAATTTTCCTGGAGGCTGGTGCATGAAAGGGGATGGGATACACTCACTCAATACCATGCTCTTTGGCCCAGGTGTCTATGAGGTTGTTTTGGAAATGAGTCCCATTGTCTGATTCAGTTCTCTCTGGGGTGCCATGTCACCACAAGACTTGCTTTTCAAGGCCCAGGATAGTGTTCGGGGTAGTGGCATGGGGCACAGGATATGTTTCCAGCCACCCAGTGGTTGCTTCCACCATTGTAAGTACATAGCGCTTGCCTTGGTGGGTTTGAATAATCAATCTGCCAGGCCTTCCCATATTTATATTTCAGTCATTGTCCTCCATACCAGACAGGCTTTACCCGCTTGGCTTGCTTGATTGCAGGACATGTTTCACATTGATGGATGACCTGTGAGATAGCATCCATGGTCAAGTCCACCCCTCGATCACGAGCCCATCTATACGTTGCATCTCTTAATGGACTGAGGTATCATGGGCCCACCGAGCTATAAATAATTCACCGTTATGTTGCCAGTCCAGAGCCAACTCAATCTTAGCAGCCTGATCCACCTGCTGTATTTTTTTAAATGTTCCTCAGCAGCACAACTCTTGGGTACATGGGCATCTACGTGATGTACTTCTACAGCCAGCTTCTCTAGTTGGGCAGCAATATCTTGCCATAATGCGGCAGCCCACATGGATTTGCTTCTACGCTGCCAGTTGCTCTGCTTCCATTGCTGTGACCACCTCCAGTTCGCCAACATGGCTCAGGGGCTTTGTGAGTGACCCAAGCCGGTGTCTGCTGTGCCTTACACTCTGGTGGATCTGACATGCCAGGCCATCGGATCCACACAGTCCAATAAATCTGCTTGTCCCTTTCCTCTACCTGGCTGGAGGCAGGGTCCCTCTAATCCTGCTCATCGCATTTGTTACTCACTTCTTGCAAAAAGGACTTAGAAGTCCCTGCAAGAGGATCATAAGTGCGATCGGGCCTTTCACTCAGTCTGGGAGACTGCCGCTGGAAACTGGAGTGGCATTTTTCCTGGAAGAATCCCCTTTTGTGACTGTTTTGCCTTGCAACTCATGTACTCGTGCCCCTAGGGTCGAGGTATGTTTTCCATCCCACTTCCTCATGTCGTCTCCATGGTCACGCAGGTAAAACCACAGAGTGCCTCGTGGTGTGTACCCTCTATATCCTCTCTCTTGAGCAGAGAAATGCTTACTCCTCATAGGTGAGATACTGCTCCTTAAAGGTGGGGAGTAGGACATATTCTCTTCAAGTTGCTGGACCTTCGGGGACAGTTTCTCCACAGCCCAGATGAGGGAGGAAGAGAGACTTTTTCATCCACTGTGGGTGCCTCTTCACTTTTCCAGTCGATTACTGCCAGTGAGTTGGCATACGACGATGGTGCATTCCGTACAAACTTCCGCCACATGGGTCAGGTACATTGGACTTCATCTGGATCTGCGGGCAACTGCACATTGTCCGGGTCATAATAAACCATCTCCCGCACAGCTAATTCCCTCAGATATTGGATACCTCTCTCCATGGTGGTCCACTTGCCTGGCCGACATATGATATCTTCCCTGAAGGGATACCTTTCCCTCACACTTGATAAGTGTTGCCTCCAGAGGCTGAGGGCTTGTGTCTTTTTCCCAATCGCCTTGTCAATGCCCCCTTCCCTAGACAGGGATCCCAGCTTCTTGGTCTCCCTGCCCTCTAATTCCAGGCTACTGGCCCCATTATCCCAGCATCGGAGCAGCCAGGTAATAATGTGCTCCCCTGGACAATGGCTGAAATCTTTCCGCATATCTCGCAGCTCACTCAGGGACAGGGATTGGGTGATTACCTCTGATACTGCATCTTCCTCCTGTTCTAGTGATGGTCCTGGTTCATCATCATCCCTTAATCAGCGAACTGATTTCTTTGTGTATTTCTTCTTGCGTAGAGGGGAGACTGATACCAGCATGGGTTGTTTTTTTGGTTCAACTGCACTGCCTGTTACTGGGGTTTGAGTAGTGTCAATGCTCATCGCTGGGGTTTGAATAGCCACAGTGCCTGTCACTCTGTTGTCCTTCTCTTCTCCCTGATGGTGCTGCCTAATATCAAGCAGTGTTTGGTAGACTGTGGCCAGGGCCCAGCACAGTGTGGTAAGTTGCGTCTCCTTGGAATAGCCACAGCATTTTCCTTTCAAATATTCTATCACTTCATCAGGGTCCTGCAGTTGCTCAGGAGTGAAGTTCCAAACCATTGGAGGTGAGAAGGTCTCTAGATGCCTGCCCATATTCTCCCACATGCCATGCCAGCCCTGACCATCCAGCCTTGGAGAAGATCCCTGGGTGGTATTCTTAAAACAATTTTTCATAACCCTAAACAGGACTTGAAACACATTCAGGAGACATAGCAATAGGAACATGCTGGCTTGAACATCCCAAGGGTACTCAAAATTCTCAAAAGCTGCTGTAACCAGCCTGAAAGAAAAAGGGAAGGTGAAAGAGTAGGAGAAAGTATCCCCCCATCTTCCCCATAGATTGGGTGCGATTATTAATCAATTCCAAGAGATGTTGTCTGAGGTATGGACATGACAGCAATGCCACATACAAATACCAACTTAACCTTACAACCAGTGATATTATCATATCATAAGTTGATATCACACAGTACAGTAAAATGAGAATCCATATCCCTGTCCCAGAGGTGATAAACAGTGCTGCAGGAATACATACAGCAAGTAAGAATGTACATACCACAGCCATGTGAAGAAACAAAACACCATTGTGACCAGAGACTGTTTATCTAATATAATAAATGCATATAACAACTTTTTATTTTAACATGCTCTGGTCAGATCTGTCATTATCTCAACCCTTTGTGCCCCACGTTGGGCACCAAAAAGCACTGTTGTGGTTTAGCCCAAGCCAGAAGCTGAGCACCATGCAGTCGCTTGCTCACTCACCCCCCACCCATCTGGTGGGATGGGGAGGAGAATGGGAAGACACAGGCAAAACTTGTGGGTTGGGATAAGGATAGTTTACTAGGACAGCAAAAGAAGAGGAAAATAACAACAGTACTTATAACAGTATACAAAAAGAGTGATACACAATGCAATTCCTCACCCAATGACTGACATTACATGACCTCACCTTCCCTCAGACCATTCCAGAGCCACCGCTCCTCCCCAACTAGCCCCCTTTTATGCTGAGCATGACCTCATATGGTATGTAATACCCCTTTGGCTAATTTGGGACACATGTCCTGGCTGTGTCCCATCCCAACTTCTTGTGAAAATTAACTGTATCCTAACGGAAAAACAGGACATACGTGCATTAGCTTATATTATTCTTAAGAAGGTAGATTAAGAGCCTTAGAATTTGACTAAATAAACAGAGGAAGCTGCTAAAACATGCAATGTAACAGTTGAAGCCAAATCAGAAAATCATTGAATTTATCAACAGATTTCAAGTGGCAGTGAGAAGTAAAATATCAGTTCAAGTTAAACTTCAGATTCTAGGACTGCCTCTGCAGTCAGTTTCCATATTTGCATTACACATCTATACATCTGACTCACTAAAAAGTAAAAGTACAAAACTTGCATATGAGCAGTATCTCAATTTGTATTGGGTTTGCGTGGCAAGGTTTTGGTAGCGGGGGTGGGAGGCTACAGGGGTGGCTTCTGTGAGAAGCTGCTAGAAGCTTCCCCTGTGTCTGATAGAGCCAATGCCAGCTGGCTCCAAGATGGACCCGCTGCTGGCCAAGGCCAAGCACATAAGCAATGGTGGTAGCCCCTCTGTGATAACATATTTAAGAAGGGGGAAAAACTGCTGTGCAACAGCAGCTGGGAAAGGAAGGAGTGAGAGAAACAACAATGCAGACACCAAGGTCAGTGCAGAAGGAGGGGGAAGAGGTGCTCCAGGCGCCGGAGCAGAGACCCCCCCTCTGCAGCCCGTGGTGAAGACCATGGTGAAGCAGGCTGTCCCCCTGCAGCAGCCCATGGAGGAAGGATGAGGGGGTGTAGAGATTCCACCTGCAGCCTGTGGAGGACCCCACACCAGAGCAGGTGGAGGCACCCGAAGGAGGCTGTGACCCTGTGGGAAGCCCATGCTGGAGCAGGCTCCTGGCAGGACCTGTGGACCCATGAAGAGAGGAGCCCACATATGAGGTTTGCTGGCAGGACTTGTGATCCCATGGGAGACCCATGCTGGAGCAGTTTGTGAAGGACTGTAGCCCTTGGGAAAGACTCGTGTTGGAGAAATTGGTGGAGGACTGTCTCCCATGGGTGGGACCCCACGCTGGAGCAGGGGAAGAGTGTGAGGAGTCCTCCCCTTGAGGAGGAAGGAGCAGCAGAAACAACCTGTGATGAACTGACCACAGCTCCCATTCCCCATTCCCCAGCGCCGCTCAGGGGGAGGAGGTAGAGAAAATCAGGAGTAAAGTTAAGCCTGGGAAGAAGGGAGGGATGGAGGGAAGGTGTTTTTAAGATTTGGTTTTATTTCTCATTATCCTCATCCGATTTGATGGGTAATAAATTAAATTAAGCTTTCCCCAATTTGAGTCTGTTTTGCCCATGATGGTAATTGGTGAATGATCTCTCTCTGTCTTTATCTCGACCCACAACCATTTTGTTATATTTTCTCTTCTCTGTCCAGCTGAGGAGGGGGAGTGATAAAGCAGCTTTGGCATCTAGCCAGGGCCAACCCACCACACAAATGTACAAGAAAAATAATACAAAAGTCAGCAGAAATATTTGTAAGCAAAATGCTTTTTAGAACACACACATAGAGTCCTTTGAGAAACAAACCAATCTTTAAAAGCCTTATTGTTTTTAAAAATTTCAAAAGCAGAATTTGTACCTCGTAGTCTGGCCCTCCAAAGTGGGACTTTTTCTTCAGTTCTGTCACAGCATTTTTGTATGCTTCTTCAATTCTTCTCCTTTTCTCTGTCTCCTGTAAAATTACATGATCATTTGATGCAGCAAGAACGAATCGGCTGATAAGTCAACATGCCAATAAATGGAATGACCAGTATAGAGGTTTTTCCCAAGTAACTGCAAAGCTGCTGATTTTCTGATTTTATTTGCATGCATTATATGTGCCCATATATGTGCATATATAATACAAAGCCTGGGGAGCTAGCTACCTTCTTTAAGTCATGTGGAAGAAACTAGATCAGCAAGCAAAATCTTGTATCTAGTTTAAGCATAGCTATTCATGGTTTGTTGAGGGTCAGACTTAGTATCTGACAGTTTATATAAACTCCTTGACACAGATGCTTGGGCAGTGATAACAATGGGTGAAAAGTAAGACTGATAGAAAGCTAACTTGTTGAACAAGGTGAGATACTAGTGAAACACAGCATGTAAGCTTGTATCTATAATTAGCTGGCATTGGATCCATATGAATCATTTTGTGAACTCCATGCAGAGACAGCATTACAACTCAATGTAATTCTCCCATAATAGGTGCATGACTGTACTAGAGCCACTAATGATGTCTATGTTATTGTATATTTTGAATAAAGAAGTAGTAATGATGGAATCGGATTAAGCCTAGTATTTCCTCTGCAAATTCTACATACTGCCAGATATTCCCAGAGAAAGCGCTATAAACACTTCTGAAATTCTTGCAGAATTCAGCTTTAGTAGATAAGATGTTTCTCTGTTCCCTTTTGGCAACTGGACGCCACACACTACTTCTTGCAGATATGAGTATAATTATTCAGCAACTCAATTTGAACTTTAATGATTCAGTGGAAAACACTTAACAACACTGAAAGGTTGAGTTTACCAACTGGGAATTTGGTGGTAACGTTCACTCTGGAACATATACTTTCCAGTGAATGTAGGCTTTTCCCTTCCTGAAACTATCACAAACAGATAACTGCTAACATGTTTCACAAAATTTTGCAAGTTTACCTATTTTGAAAGTAACTGGAGAGTCCTGAAGATGCATAAAGTATAACTTGAGTATAAATCATTGAGAGAAAGCATAGAAGTTTTACCAGAACACTTGGAATAAAAACCAAACAAACAACCCCCCCCCAACGAATCCCCCTCGATTCCCACACTTTCTGTACTTCAATCTGCAAATTAGTAATAATTCACATGTGTTAAAAGACAACTCTCCAAATCTGCCAGCTTCTCTTGGCAACAGCATTGAATAAGGCAGAAATTGAGAAATTGTTTGATTGCACAGCAGAAAAATTACTGGTGTATTAAAACTCTGTAAAATTTAATGAGACATTTAAGTTACAATTGTGAAAGGTGAACAAAATAAACTACCCAAACATGTTAACCTAAAAGTAAAATTTAATATTCAGAAGATAAGTTTGCACATTAATACCAATTATTAAGACCAAAGGAAACAAGAATAGAAAAATGTTGCTATAGTCAAGACAGCAAGAAAAGCATCATCACAAGGATTTTGTTGCAAATAAAACAATGGACCAAATACTAGAGATTAAATCCTTTCCCTGTTTATCCATTTTCTTTAAAAAAAGTCTATTTTAAAAATACATTCAAGAGGCTCATACTGAAAAATATACTGCACTGGAAAAATAAAAAATCAAGCTCAAGATCTTAACAGGTAAGAATAAAAGGTCAAAAGCAAAGCTGTAACTACAATTACCTTTAGATAACATTACATGTTTTTGTATTAATTTTATTCTGGCCATCTGACTGTTTTGGTAACAGAAAGAAAACTAAATATAGAATTCTAAAGTTACAATCACTAAGTGTATTATTTTAGCAGTCTCCTTCAAAATTAAAAGATGTTTTTATAATGATTTCTTGCTTTCAAGGGTTTAAAAATAAAGTTTCCAACCTTCAGAATGTAACTAAAAACCCTTTCATTTATTTAGAAAATGGGGTTTCTAGAGAAAGATACTCACTTAATAACATTGTACTCAAGTCAAATTGTAGTCAGCTCCGGATTCAACAAGTTCTGATGAACTTGAGTTTTTTAATATTAGAAATATTTTAGGACAGCTATAATTTAGAAATATATTTGCTTCAAGTTCAGCAGACATAAATCTCTCACATCTTTAGGCTGAACTGGCCCTCTACAAGATGAAGGCTGTATAGTTTTGTGAAGTAGCAGGACTCTCACTAATCATATTTGTGTTTTGCTGTCAAGTAAAACATGGTTCTGAAGCTAGTGGAGTGAGGAGGCTGGAGAGGGAAGGAGAGCAAGTTGGATTACAATGGTACTTACACTACTTGTAAAACACTCATTGCTTTTAGCCACTGACAGAGATCCTGTTCTTCCTGTGACAAACCTGCACAGCACAGAGCCTGTGGAGTGAATCTGCTGATATACAAAGAACAAACTTGACGCTGCACCTTTCAATTCTTCTAGCTGGTCTTTTACAGGCAGTGGACAGACTTATAAGAGCTTTAAAACCCTCCCAGCTAGAACAAACACAAACACCTGCCCAATTTCATATAATTTTCCCCTCTAATCTCTCAGAGAAGATCTTCTGAACTTTATCATCTCCCAATATTTACTTCCTTTTCAGAGCAGCGTAAGCATCTATCCAAGAAAACCAAGAGTACAGAGATCAACATAATTCTCCTCCTACATCTATTTATCAGATGACAGAGAAATGTTTTTTTTGCTCAAGTCCATAGTTATAGAAGAGACTTTTACAGAGACATGTTTAGCCACTAAAACAACAAGGTAAAAAAACAGAACAAAAGCAGTCCTACAACTGAAGTGGAATAGTGTTAGCAAAGGTCTGAATACAGTCGACTGCTGTCTTTAAATTCTCATGCAGGGTGTAGGTGTCAAGGTGTTGGTTGTGGGGGGCTGCAGGAGTGGTCTCTGTGGGAGGAGGCCAGGGGCTGTCTCATGTCAGACACAGCTGGTTCCAGCCAGCTCCAAAACAGACCCACGGCAGGACACAGCTGAGCCCATCTGCCACATGTGTGGCACCTCTATGAAAATGTATTTAAGAGCAAAAGACAGCCTGGGGAGAGAGGAGGGGGAACAAAGAGTGAGAAACAGGGGGAATGTTAGAGCCAGAAGAGAATGAGGAGCTCCAGGGCAGAGAGCATATCCACATTGCAGCCCATGGAGAACTTCATGCCAGAACAGAAGGACTTTTCCTGAAGGAACCATGTTCCATGGAGGACCCCCACTGGAGCAGATTTTTCCCAGAGGACTGCAGCCCTGGAAAGGACCCATGTTGGAGCAGGGGAAAAGTGTGAAGGGGAAGGAGTGGCAGAGACTGTGGTTTTGGACTGACCTCCAACCCCTCATTCCCCCCACATACTCTGCACTGCTTGGGGCTAGCAAGCAGGGGGTAGAGGGGCCTGCAGTGAAAGAGTAAAGTTGAGACTGGGAAATGGGGGAAGAAAGCTGTTTTAGTGTTTGTCTTTTTGTTTCCCACTAACTGTACCTATTTTAATCAGCAACAAATTGATTTTCCCCAAGTCGAGACTGTTCTGCCATTACAAGAACTGGTAAGCAATCTCCCTGTCTTTCTCTTGACCCATGAGCTTTCTCATCCTATTTTTTTCCCCTGGTCCTGCTGGATGGGGTGGTAAGTGAGCAGTGGGGTGTGCATTTGGCTGTTAGCCAAGGCTAACCCACCACAATTCTATATTATTTAATTAAATCCAAATTTCCTCTTCTAAAAGGCTAGCAATTAGAGGAATCCAAATAAAAAAGGTTATTTTATATTAGTATTACAGTACTTCACCATGAGTGTGCTGTAAACCCCAGAAAATTTCACTGAGAAGTGTGACAAAGTTGCAGGTCTACCAAAGCAGAGAAACTTAAAATCTCCAAGTTTTTAGAAGCTTTTGCTATTTTAATTTCTGGGAAACCAAGTCCAAATAAGCTGGTGACCCCCTTTAAAATGTATTTATTCATGCTGTATGAGGTGGTATGTTGCTGTATGAAGTATCAGTCACATGAGACACAAAGTGAAACTTATGTTTGAATTTGTTAACCCCTTGCAGCTAAAAACAAGTGCTTTAAAGTTAGTCCATAGAAGAAGAAAAACATGACAAATAACTAATCTAAACCAATCCAAATTCTATATTAACATCTTATTCTGTATTAACACATACTAATCTACGGACAAGAAAAAATTTACTTCATGCTCTAAGCAAAGTCTGATCAGCAGGAATGAAAACTGTGTTTGCTCAGCCTGGAGAAGAGAAGGTTTTTGTGGAGGGACTTAATAGTAGCCTTCCAATACCTCCGAGGAGGTCATCAAGAAACTAAGCCAGGCTTTTCACAGCAGTCTATAGTAGGAAGATGAAAAACAATAGTCAGATACTGGAATAACAGCTATTCCAACTAGATATAATAAAAAAAAAAATTCACTATAACAACAATTGAGCAGCAGAACAGGCTGCCCAGAAAGGCTGTGCGGTCTCCAGCCTTGGAGACTTGAAATCAGACTTGATAAAACCCTAAGCAACCCAGTCTGATCTCAAACTGTACTTCCTTTAAGTAGGAGGTTGGACTAGAGACCTCTTGAGGTGATTCATCACCCTATGATCCTATGAACAAGCTTCAAGTCTTAGGTTTGCTATAATTCCTCCAACTACCTAGATGAAGCAATACCAGGCCTTTGACATATGGACAAAGAAGAGACAGGGGCGAGGATTCAAACATGGATGTATTTTATCTGAATGACTTCATTCTTTGAATTGTGTCCCACTAACACATATGGAGTAAGTTTTGAAGTGTGATATATGCCATATGGAAACACGTTAAATTAAAAACAAGACAACAGTGACTAAAGGACTGTACAGGACACCAGCCAGTGATGTCAGGATTCTAGAAATCAAAGCCTGAAGTACATCCTAGCCATGCTTCTAGAACATCTCATCTGAAAAGAGAAGACACTGCTCCTTTCGAGTTGCTATAGTGGTTGAGTAGGCTTACCATGAACTATCACTGCCATTAGAATGATTTAACCAATTGGTATAAAACATAAATTAATCTTTTCAGTCTCCTAAAGATAAGTGAAATAACTGTATCTTAGACCTTTAAAGTTAGAACTGGTTGTTCTCCTCAGTACTGTCACCATCTTATCACAATTAAAACATTTCACAGATTTGCACGTCATTTTGCAAGCATGGATAATTAGGTCTCTTTTAGAAGGCTGCAAGCAATACACTTATAACTGTAGAATATTATCAGGTTCTTTATAGATATTAAAAAATATAGGAATACTATCTGAACAAGGGCTAGGAAAATAAATAATATGCTGAATAATGTTACTGTATCACCAACAGTCAGGATAAGGTTTTAACATTTTATAGGAGTAATAAATAATGAAAGCACCTAAAATTAATAAATGCTGTACATAAAAATAAAAGCAATACCTGGAATAAAAAAGTTAAAAACAGCTAATTTGAAATTTCAATTTCAAGCTAAAGAAACAATTTTTTTCAACAAAAGTAAAAGGAAAATGATCTTACCTTATCTAGTCTTTTTTGCCAGCTTTCTTCACGTTTTACCATGAGCTCAATACAATGAGAGAGTGTAGCAAGGATTCCAGCAGTAGTTGCCTTGAAAGTTATAGCTTCTCCTTTAAAATCTATGCCATTAATTCCTTTGGGTGTCACATGTGGAAACACTAAAACCAAACATGAATCATTCACTGAAAGCTGCCTTTAACTCAAACAAGCATTTTACATGTATGCTTTATATTACAACTGTTTGAAGAAAATAGACTGGCTAGAAAGTAAATTTAGAAATAAAAATCAAAAGTGCTAATAATTTTCAGCTATCCAAAGGATAAGGAAAGAGATTCAAAAGGAGGAACACATCCCTTTAGCTTCATCTTACTATACTGTATTTCAAGTCTGCTTGTAATGCTGTATTACTCTGCAAATCATGTGGGTGGAGGGAGTGGGAATACTTTGTAACAATAGCAGTTTGACAGCTTGAAGTGGGGTCTAATTAACACAGAGCAACCTTAAAACATACCCAATACAGCACTAAGGTACAATTTCAAAATGCAATCAAACCCAAAAGGTACATTTCAAGGTTGCTTTCAGCAGGTAATTATAGATTTTAAAAACTCAACATAAAAAGGTATGATATCAAAGTATCAAATCCAAGTACTGTGGGGTTTTGCAGTTCCAACAACTACTTCATGCTGTCAACCAGGCCATCTGTTGCTAAGGCTATTTAAACAAATCACTTAAAATGTGTGACAAAAAAGTGCCTATTCTATGTCAAACTCGTATGTAGGTTGACAGAATAACAAATCAAAAAATACACGTTAATGTCAGAAAATATTAGAAACCAGAAGTAGCACCCATGTTAAAGCTGACTGACATGGGGCAAGTTAATGACTTATCACCCAGTGATTGTCCCTTTGTACTCAGCACTGGTGAGACCACACCTTGAATACTGTGTTCAGTTGTGAGCCCCTCACTACAAGAAAGACATTGAGGTGCTGGAGCGTGTCCAGAGAAGAGCAACAAAGCTGGTGAAGGGTCTAGAGAACAAGTCTGATGAGGAGCAGCTGAGGGAACTGGGATCATTTAAGCCTGGAGAAGAGGAGGCTGAGGGGAGACCTTATCGCTCTCTACAACTACCTCAAAGGAGGTTGTAGCCAGGTGGGTGTTGGTCTCTTTTTCAAAGTAACAAGTGATAGGATGAAAGGAAATGGCCTCAAGTTGCACCAGGGGAGGTTTAGATTAGATATTAGGAAAAATTTCTTCACCGAAAGGGTTATCAATCATTGGAACAGGCTACCCAGGGAAGTGGTAGAGTCACCATCCCTGGAGGTATTTAAGACATGCAGACATGGTGCTTAGGGACATGCTGAGCATCATAGAATCATTTAGGTTGGAAAAGACCTTTAAGATCATAGAATCATAGAATGGTTTGGGTTAGAAGGGACCTCAAAGATCATCTAGTTCCAACCCCCCTGCCGTGGGCAGGGACACCCTCCACTAGACCACGTTGCCCAAAGCCTCATCCAACCTGGCCTTAAACACTTCCAGGGAGGGGGCCTCCACAACCTCTCTGGGCAACCTGTTCCAGTGCCTCACCACCCTCACAGTGAAGAATTTCTTTCTAATATCTAATCTAAATCGACCCTCCTTCAGCTTAAACCCATTACCCCTTGTCCTGTCACTACACTCCCTGATAAACAGTCCCTCCCCATCTTTCCTGGAGGCCCCCTTCAGGTACTGGTAAGCCGCAATTAGATCTCCCCGGAGCCTTCTCTTCTCCAGGCTGAACAATCCCAACTCTCTCAGCCTGTCCTCACAGGAGAGGTGCTCCAGCCCTCTGATCAGCTTCGTGGCCCTCCTCTGGACTTGCTGCAACAGCTCCATGTCTCTCTTGTACTGGGGCCCCCAGAGCTGGATGCAGAACTCCAGGTGGGGTCTCACAAGAGCGGAGTAGAGGGGCAGGATCACCTCCCTCGACCTGCTGGTCACACCTCTTTTGATGCAGCCCAGGACACGGTTGGCTTTCTGGGCTGCAAGCGCATGCTGCTGGGTCATGTTGAGCTTCTCATCAATCAACACCCCCAAGTCCTTCTCCTCGGGGCTGCTTTCAATCCATTCCTCACCCAGCCTATATAGTCGTGCTTGGGATTGTGCCGACCCACGTGCAGGACCTTGCACTTGGCCTTGTTGAACTTCATGCAGTTCGCATGGGCCCACCTCTCCAGCCTGTCAAGGTCCCTCTGGATGGCATCCCTTCCCTCCAGCGTGTCGACCACACCACACAGCTTGGTGTCGTCAGCAACCTTGCTGAGAGTGCACTCGATCCCACTGTCCATGTCACTGACAAAGATGTTGAACAGTGCCCTTGTCCCAGTACCAACCCCTGAGGAATGTCACTCATCACTGTTCTCCACTTGGACATCAAGCCATTAACCACAACTCTTTGAGTGTGACTATCCAGCCAATTCCTTATCCACCGAGTGGTCCATCCGTCAAATCCACATCTGTCCAATTCAGAGACAAGGATGTCGTGCGAGACAGTGTCAAATGCACAAGTCCAGGTAGATGATCTCAGTTGCTCTTCCCTTATCTCCCAGCACTGTAACCCTGTTGTAGAAGACAACCAAAGTTGTCAGGCACAATTTGCCCTTAGTGAAGCTGTGTTGGCTGTCACCAATCACCTCCTAATTTTCTATGTGCCTTAGCCTATTTTCCAGGAGGGTCTGCTCCATGATCTTGCCAGGCACGGAGGTGAGACTGACCGGCCTGTAGTTCCCTGGGTCTTTCTTTTTTCCCTTCTTAAAAATGGGGGTTATGTTTCCCCTTTTCCAGTCGGCGGGAACTTCGCCGGACTACCAGGACTTCTCAAATATGATGGAGAGTGGCCTGGCCACTTCATCCGCCCGTTCCCTCAAGACCCGCGGATGCATCTCATCAGGTCCCATGGAGTTGTGCACCTTCAGGTTCCTTAGATGGTCTCGAACCTGATCTTCTCCTACAGTGGGCGGTTCTGCATTCTCCCAGTCCCTGCCTTCTGTGACCTGGGCAGTGTGGCTCAAGGATTTGCCAGTGAAGACTGAGGCAAAGAACTCCTTGAGTACCTCAGCCTTCTCCATATCCTGGGTAACCAGGTCACCCATTTCATTCTGGAGGGGACCCACATTTTCCCTCGTCCTCCTTTTATCACTGACATACCTATAGAAGCTTTTCTTGATGTCCTTGACATCCCTGGCCAGATTTAATACTATCAGGGCTTTGGCTTTCCTAACCTGATCCCTGGCTGCTCGGACAGTTTCTCTGTATTCCTCCCAGGCTACCTGCCCTTGCTTCCACCCTCTGTAGGCTTCCTTTTTTTGTTTGACTTTGCCCAGGAGCTCCTTGTTCATCCACGGGGGCCTCTTGGTGTTTTTGCTTGACTTGCTCTTTGTTGGGATGCATCGCTCCCTAGCTTGGAGGAGGTGACCCTTGAATATTAGCCAGCTGTCTTGGGCCCCTCTTCCCTCCAGGGCTTTGTCCCATGGTATTCTACCAAGCAGGTCCCTGAAGAGTCCAAAGTCTGCTCTCCTGAAGTCCAGGGTAGTGAGCTTGCTGCATGCCCTCCTTGCTGCCCTGAGGATCTTGAACTCCACCATTTTGTGATCACTGCAGCCAAGGCTGCCCTTGAGCTTCACATCCCCTACCAGGCCCTCCTTATTGGTGAGAACAAGGTCCAGCATGGCACCTCTCCTCATGGGCTCCTCTGTCACTTGGGGGAGGAAGTTGTCATTGACACATTCCAGGAACTTCCTGGATTGCTTGCGCTCAGCTGCATTGTCCCTCCAACAGATGTCAGGGTGGTTGAAGACCCCCATGAGGACCAGGGCTTGTGAGCGTGAGGCTGGTCCCCCTGGTCAGGTGGCCTGTAGCAGACCCCCACTATGATGTCCCTTGCCCCAGCCTTCCCTTTAATCCTGACCCATAGGCTCTCAGTTGGCTCCTCCTCCATCCCCAGGTGGAGCTCCATGCACTCCAGTTGGTCATTGACATAGAGGGCTACGCCCCCTCCTCACCTGCCCTGCCTGTCCTTCCTAAAGAGCCTATACCCTTCCATCCCAACACTCCAGTCATAGGAGCTATCCCACCACGCCTCTGTAATGCCAGTAAGGTCATAGCCTTGCAGGCGCACACATGTCTCCAGCTCCTCTTGTTTGTTCCCCATGCTACATGCATTTGCATAGAGGCATTTCAGTTGTGCCCCTGATGAGGCTGACTTATTGGCTGGGGTGGCTGGAATTCTTTTGATGCATCTTCCCAGTGTTACCCCGTTGGTTCCTGTTGCATCTGGGGCCCCTGGATCATCTCCTCTAGGCTTTGAGCATGCTGTAGTGCATCCAGCACGTCTCTGAGCAGTAGGCCGAGGGCCCTCGCCAGCTCCCCGTCCCTCCAACCTGGGCACATCATCCCACAGCATGTCGCTGGCAAACCCAATGTTATCCCCTTCCCTCTTCAAGCCTAGTTTAAAGCTCTGTTGATAAGCCCCGCTAGTTCCTGGGCAAAGATCCTCTTCCCCCTTTGAGAGAGATGAATCCCATCAGGGTTCATCAGGCCCGGTGCCGTGTAGGCCGCCCCATTGTCAAAGAACCCAAAGTTGTGTGGCTGACACCAGCCACGGAGCCATGCGTTTATGGACTGTGTCTGCCTCTTCCTCTCAGTGTTGCTGCCCTCAACTGGAAGGAGGGAGGAGAATCTTACCTGCGCCCCCGAATCCTTCAGTGACTGTCCTAAGAGCCTGAAGTCCCTTTTGATCGCTTTTGTGGTACGTGTCTCTGCTTTATCCCCACCCACATGGAGGAGCAGCAGTGGGTAATAGTCAGAGGGCTGTACCAGGCTGGGGAGTTTCCTAGCGATGTCCTTGACATGGGCCCCAGGGAGGCAGCAGACTTCTCTGAGAGGAGGGTCTGCCCTGCATATCAGGTACTCTGTACCCTTCAGATGGGAGTCCCCTATGAGTATAACTCTCCTTTTCTTCTTGGTTGGGGTGGTCACGAGCCGAGGCATGGGCCTTTTGGGCCTAGGTGCTACCTCTGGAGTAGCTTCACTGACATCCATATCCTCGCTCGAGTGGCCTTCCACAGCAAGAGCCTTGTACCTGTTGCACAGGGGTACGTGGGATGGCGAGGTGGGTGAGGAAGAGAAGGTTTGCCGCCTGCCGCGCCACACATGAACTTGTTTCCACTCACTCCCCTCTTTGAGGCTGCTGCCTTCTGCCTCGCAAGGGGAGGATACAGGGTCCCCTTCACTTCGGCTTTGGTCCGTTGGCTGTCCCTGTTTCTGCTTCAGGGAGGGCAGAGCTTGGCTCCACCAGTCTATTTCTCTCTCCGCCTCTCTGATGCTCCTTAACCTCTCCACTTCTTCACAGAGTTCTGCCACCAGGCTGAGCAGGTCATCCACCTGGTCACACCTCAGGCAGCCAATCTCACTGCTGCCTTCCCCTGCCAGTGCCAAGCTCAGACACTCCCTGCAGCCTGAGATCTGGGTGGCCGCATGCTTCTGTGGCAGCTCTGTCTGTGTTGCCACATGCCTTCTAGGAAGCACAGAGCTTAGGGCTTTCTGCCTGGTGGGCGCCATGGCTGAACTCCTTCTGTGACAGAGTGATGACCACCAGTGGACTCTCCTCTTGAGCAGGTAGACTGACTAGGCCCTGCCCGCTCGCCCTGCCTGTGCGAACTGCAGGGCGAAGCCTGGAGAAGAGGAGGCTGAGGGGAAACCTTATCGCTCTCTACAACTACCTTTGAGGTAGTTGTAGAGAGTCCAACAGTTAACCTAAGACTGCCAAGTCCCACTAAACCATGTGTCTAAGAACCACATCTGCACGTCTCTCCTCTTGTCGTATCACTTATTATTTGGAAAAAGAGACTGACACCCACCTCACTACAACCTTCTTTCAGGTAGCTTTTCTCCAGACTAAGCAACCCCAGTTCCCTCAGCCACTCCTCATAAGACTTGTTCTCTAGACCCTTCACCAGCTTTGTTGCCCTTCTCTGGACATGCTCCAGCACCTCAATATCTTTCTTGTACTGAGGGGCCCAAAACAGAACACAGTACTCGAGATGCGGCCTCACCAGAGCCGAGTACAGGGGCACGATTACTTCCCTAGTGCTGCTGGCCACACAATTCCTGATAGAAGCCAGGATGCTGTTGGCCACCTTGGCCACCTGGGCACACTGCTGGCTCATATTCAGCAGGCTATTGACCAGCACCCCCAGGTCGTTTTTCTGCAGGGCAGCTTTCCAGCCACTCTTCCCCAAGCCTGTAGCGTCACGTGTGGTTGTTGTGACCCAAGTGCAGGACCTGGCACTTGGCCTTGTTAAACCTCATACAGTTGGCCCATCGATCCAGCCTGTCCAGATCCCTCTGCAGAGCCTTCCTACCCTTGAGCAGATCGACGCTCCTGCCCAATTTGGTGTCATCTGCAAACTTACTGAGGGTGCACTCAATCCCCTCATCCAGATCATTGATAAAGATATTAAACAAGACTGGCCCCAAGACTGAGCCCTGGGCAACACCGCTTGTGACTGGCCACCAACTGGATTTAACTCCATTCACCACAACTCTCTGGGCCCAGCCATCCAGCCAGTTTTTTACCGAGTGAATAGTATGCCCATACAAGCCATGAGCAGCCAGTTTCTCCAGGAGAATGCTGTGGGAAATGGTGTCAAAGGCTTTACTGAAGTCTAGGTAGACAACATCTGCAGCCTTTCCCTCATCCACTAAGCAGGTCACCTTGTCATAGAAGGAGATCAGGTTAGTCAAGCAGGACCTGCCTTTCATGAACCCGTGCTGGCTGGACCTGATCCCCTGGTTGTCCTGTAGGTGCTGTGTGATGGCACTCAAGATGATCTGCTCCATAACCTTCCCTGGTACTGAGGTCAGGCTGACAGGCCTATAGTTCCCCGGACCCTCCTTCCGGCCCTTCTTGTAGATGGGCATCACATTTGCTAACTTTCAGTCAACTAAGACCTCTCTGGTTAGCCAGGACTGCTGATAAAATGATGGAAAGTGGCTTGGTGAGCACTTCTGCCAGCTCCCTCAGTACCCTTGGGTGGATCCCATCCTGCCCCATAGACTTGTGTGTGTCTAAGTGGTGTAGCAGGTCACTAGCCATTTCCCCTTGGATTATGGGGACTTCACTCTGCTCCCCATCCCTGTCTTCCAGCTCAGGGGGCTGGGTACCCTGAGAACAACTGGTCTTACTGCTAAAGACTGAGGTAAAGAAGGCATTACGTACCTCAGCCTTTTCCTCATCCTCTGTCACTATGTTTCCCCCCGCATCCAATAAAGGATGGAGATTCTCCTTTAGCCCTCCTTTTGTTGCTAATGTATTTATAGAAACATTTTTTATTGTCTTTTACGGCAGTAGCCAGATTAAGTTCTAGTTGGGCTTTGGCCCTTCTAATTTTCTCCCTGTAAAACTTCATGACATCCTTGTAGTCCTCCTGAGTTCCAGCCAAAGGTCTCCGTTCAGCCAGGCCGGTCTTCTTCCCTGCTGGTTTGTCTTTTGGCGCATGGGGATGGCCTGCTCCTGCGCATTTAAGATTTCCTTCTTGAAGAATGTCCAGCCTTCCTGGACTTCTTTGCCCTTCAGGACTGCCTTCCAAGGAACTCTGCCAACCAATCTCCTAAACAGGCTAAAGTCTGTCCTCCAGAAGTCCAAGGTAGCAGTTCTGCTGACCCTCCTCCTTACTTCTCTGAGAATCAAAAACTCTATCATTTCATGATCACTATGTCCAAGATGGCCTCCAACCATCACATCATCCACAAGTCCTTCTCTGTTCACAAACAACAGGTCCATCAGTTCGCCTTCCCTAGTTGGCTCACTCACCAGCTGTGTCAGGAAGTTATCTTCCACACACTCCAGGAACCTCCTAGACTGTTTCCTCTCTGCTATGTTGTATTTCCAGCAGACGTCTGGTAAGTTGAAGTCCCCCACATGAACAAGGGTGAGCGATTGTGAGACTTCTCTCAGCTGCTTACAGAATATTTTGTCTGCCTCTTCATTCTTGTTGGGTAGTCTATAACAGACTCCCACCATGATATCTGCCTTGTTGGCCTTTCCTCTGATTTTTACCCATAAACACTCAACTCTATCATCACCATTGTCAAGCTCTAGACAGTCAAAATATACAGGGCTATCTCACTGCCTCTCCTTTCTTGCCTATCCCTTCTGAAGAGTTTGTAGCCATCCTTTGAAGCAGCCCAGTTGTGCGAGTCATCCCACCATGTTTCCGTGATTGCGACTGTATCATAGTTTTCCAGCTGCACAATGGCTTCCAGCTCTTCCTGTTTGTTGCCCATGCTGCGTGCATTGGTGTAGATGCACTTCAGTTGGGCTATTGATCCTGCCACCTTATTTGGGGGGAAGCCCTAGTTTCTACGTGACCATTCTCAGGTGCTTCTGTGGTTTCTAGCACATCAATAACCCTTGTGTCTTTGCTGCTACATGGATCTCCATCCCCTACCTCCACTGAGATGGCAGACTGAAGGACCTTGCTAGCACACTGTCCCTCAAACATTGGCATGCCGCCCCCAGGCTTATCTCTAGTGAGCCTGGTTTTATCCCTTTCCTCCTTCAAACTGAGTTTAAAGCTCTTTCAATGAGCCCTGCTACCTGCTGTGCAAAGATCCTTTTCCCTCTTTGAGACACGTGTACCCCCTCTGTTACCAGCAGGCCTGGTGTCATGTAGACTGATCCATGATCAAAAAACCCAAATTTTGCTGGTGACACCAGGCTCGGAGCCAGTTATTGATATGCTGGCTCTTCCTGTTTCTCCCCTCATTCCCTGCAAATGGAGGGAACACTACTTGTGCTCCTGATCCCTTAACCAGTCATCTCAAGGCCCTAAAGTCTCTCTTGATTGCCCTTGGACTTCTTGTTGCAACTTCATTGCTGCCTACCTGAAAAAAATCAATAATGGATAATAATCTGAAGGGCCATGCCAGGATAGGAAGCTTTCTCTTCACATCTTTAACCCTGGCCCCAGTGTTGTGGTTTAGGCCCAGCCAGCAGCTGAGCGCCACGCGGCCACTCGCTCACCCCTCCCCCAGAATGATGGGGAGAAGTATAACAAAAGGCTTGGGTCGAGATAAGGACAGGGAGAGATCACTCTCTCATTATCATCACGAGCAAAACAGACCGAACTTAGAGAGGAAATTAATCTAATTTATTACTAAACAAAACAGAGTAGAGGAATGAGAAATAAAATCAAATCTTAAAACACCTCCCCCCACCCCTCCCATCTTCCCAGGCTCAACTTCACTCCCAGCTTCAACCTCCACCCCCCTCAGCGGCACAGGGGGACGGGGAATGGGGGTTACGGTCAGTTCAGCACACATTGTCTATGCCGCTTCTTTGTCCTCAGGGGGAGGACTCCTCTCAACGTTCCCCTGCTCCAACATGGAGTCTCTCCCACGGGCTACAGTCCTTCACGAACTGCTCCAGCGTGGGTCTCTCCCACGGGGTGCAGACCTTCAGGAGCAAACTGCTCCAGCGTGGGTCCCCCACGGGGTCACAAGTCCTGCCAGCAAACCTGCTCTGGCGTGGGCTCCTCTCTCCACAGGTCCACAGGTCCTGCCAGGGACTTGCTCCAGTGTGGGCTTCCCACAGGCCACAGCCTCCTTCAGGTGTCTCCACCTGCTCTGACATGGGGTCCTCCACAGGCTGCAGGTGGAATCTCTACACCCCCTCATCCTTCCTCCACGGGCTGCAGGGGGACAGCCTGCTTCACCATGGTCTTCACCACGGGCTGCAGGGGGATCTCTGCTCCGGCGCCTGGAGCACCTCCTCCCCCTCCTTCTGCACTGACCTTGGTGTCTGCAGAGTTTCTTACATCTTCTCACTCCTCTCTCTGGCTGCAAAAGCTCTCCCTAGCTGTTCTTCTCTTTCTTAAATATGTTATCACAGAGGCGCTGATTGGCTTGGCCTTGGCCAGTGGCGGGTCCGTCTTGGAGCCGGCTGGCATTGGCTCTATCAGACACAGGGGAAGCTTCTAGCAGCTTCTCACAGAAGCCACCCCTGTAGACCCCCTCCACTACCAAAACCTTGCCACGCAAACCCAACACACCCAGGGAGACAGCAAACTTCCCTAAGAAGTGGGTGTGGTCTGCGTATTGGGCCTTCTGTTCCCTTCAGAAGGGAGTCTCCTATGACAATGACCCATCCTTTTTTCTTTATGGAAGCAGTTTTGTTGCAGGGCGTAGGCCGACTTAACCTCAGCAACACCTCCAAGCTAGGTGAACCATCATCCTCGTTAATATTCAGTTCCACTTGCAGAGCCTTGTATGCAAGGGCACCTGGGAAGGTGGGGTAGTCACAGAGGAGACATGCCAGCTGTGCCGAGCAGGAACTTGTCGCCAGTGCCCCCTATCCCTTATGTCACCACATTCTGCCAAGTGGAGAGAGGATAGGGAATCCTCCATATCATGTGTCCTGCCTGCCTGTTGGGCCTGTCCCAGGGAAGGTAGGGTGCGGTTCCAGTAGTCTGGAATTCTCTCGCACTCTCTGATACTCCTCAACGTACTCACCTCCTCCGGGAGCTCTGTCACTAAGCGGAGGAGTTCTTCTACCTGGGTGCACCTCCCACAGGTGTGCTCACTACTGCCATCTGGTACTGGCATAAGAGTAGGGCACACACTGCAGCCTGACACCTGGGTGGCAGCATGTTCCCACTGGAGTTCTGTCTGGGAAGCTGCATCAGTTGTGGCGAGTGCAGAGCTTAGAGAGGCCATGGCTTTCTGCTGGGTAGATACCATTGCTCCCTGGTCAAGGCAGCAGAGCTACAGCACCCTTCCCATGCAAACTGCCATGAAAACTGCTGCACCACACCCCGTTTGCCAGCGCTCCCTAAGACCTTCTTTTATGCATGTGGGGGGGCTTGGCCTCCATTGCTCCTGGCCCTGCCCAAGTTTCATCAGCTGCTGTTGCTGGCAGCTCTCTCGGCTCCCCCTGAGGTTCCCCAGTTCAGGAAACCCCCCTGTGCACCGCTCTAGATTATATTTTTATATAATATATAAAATACGGTTAGTGGAACTGTGGATTTGCTTACAGGTGAGTGTTGCATGCTTGACTATCTTTGCTGATAAGAGGCAAGAAAGATTTATTCAAAACTTCAGAGTTATACACTACCTAACCTCTGAAATCATCACTACAATTAATCCTTAGCAGAGCAAGCACTTTATATCATTTAAAAAATCTACTCATATGACAAATGCTCTGGAAGTATACTGAAAGCTCCTTCCATTTCCTTTCCTCATAACAGTTTTGGCAATAATCTAGAA
The DNA here is from genome assembly GCF_011004875.1 of Balearica regulorum gibbericeps. Taxonomy (NCBI): domain Eukaryota; kingdom Metazoa; phylum Chordata; class Aves; order Gruiformes; family Gruidae; genus Balearica; species Balearica regulorum. The sequence continues at coordinate 28,237,769 of NC_046219.1, forward strand.
AGAGCACTTAAATATAGCAAGGAAACATGCAACATACAGGGAACTAGAGTCAGTTAAAAAGAAAACAGAAGACAGAAAAGGCTTTTTTTGCCTATATATTTTCCAGGTTCTTGAAGAAAGAGTATACATTTTTAAAAATGCTTTTGGCAAGTACTTCTTTTGGAGATTCCATCAGATTTGAAACTGGACTGCTTCAAAGTTTTGTGATCCTAAGTCTAATAAATACTGAATTGTCAAAAACTAGACAATGTAAATATTGAAATAATTTCAGTCAGGAAACAAGAGAAAGTATAAGAAGAATGCAAATAGATTTTAAATGCATACACAACTTCTGGCAGGCCAGAAGTATCAGATTTCTAAAACAGCAAAACTTGTATGAGTTCTTCACATATACTGCATGGATGCAGTGAGTACAATGACTATAACCAGATCATTTAAGACAAGAATAAAAATCAGAATTCTGTTCATCATAACATTGGAAAATACAGTTTAAAAAAGTGCTAAAATTATGATGAGTGAAAATCAGTAACAATGTTGACTTAACCATAATGTAGCCATACAACTTATAAAAACCATAATGGGGCATACCTAACTGGAAAAGCATTGTGCTCCACCACACTGCTAAAGCAGATAACACTTGCAAGAAAAATGGCAATTGCCCGTTACAAATCTCAGTTCCCAATATCTGAATGATGCAGCTGTTTTAACAGAATTTTGTAGTGGAAATGGCTTTGGACACAGAATAGGAAAATCCAGTTTGACAGGCTTGCATTAATATTTGTGTGAATTAAGAAAAACTCAGATTATCATTCCTTAGCTGCTTTTCATGATTATCTTAACACGAATAAGAACTTCCTGTCACGTACATTCAAATAACTATTCTTGTCATTTTCTGCTTAGAAAAGAGCATAAATACCCATCTTGTATCAGGCTTATCATACCATTCATATGAATTTTCAGTGAAAAAGTTGACACACTTACATTTTTCCTTACTGCTGTTACTGTTATGTAAAAAATCCCCATCAGAACGCATTGTAGGGAAATCATCTTCATCATCTTCTACCACTAAATTTGAGAGACAGAGAGTGTGTTATGGCAGTGAGAAAGCTTTCCCAATTCTTTAGTGTGCAAGAAAGCATTAAGAGCATCTTCATGGCTAAGCAGAATTTAAGATTTTTTCCTATAACAAGTCATGACCCTCCCCCCCTTTTTTTTTTGACCTGAGACCACTATCAACATTACTGTCAGAAACCATCAGGAGACTAACATTTGCTCAGTGTTGAAATTTAGCACTTGATTCAATGGTAAGAAGAACATTATTTCAGTGTTACAACTGGATAAGCAGGGAGCCACAATTGAGCAACTATCTACTCTTTTACACTAGAAAGTTCTCAAAGTGGAATGGTACTTATCTACTGTTTTCTCACTACCAAAAGTTTCAGGCTGCCAGAACAAATGTGGAGATGAATATAAATGCCTCAGGAGAGTGCATGAATATGACAACAAGCTGTGCTCTGGGAAGAACAATTCAGAGATATGTAGACATCCACATCTGAGTCTACTAGGACCTCAAGTGTGCACTCAGTGCTCTAGCTGCAGCCAGTGCATCTCAGGAGCATTCATTATGTCAGAACCTTTGCCTTTTTTAAAGAATGTATCGTTCCTATCAAAACTAATATCCTATTGTTTTTCAAAATAAAGGTAAGAGTCACAGCGGTAAACTAACTTGAATTCATCTTATGCGGGTAAACAATAATTGTTCTATAGCATCAAATATTTAAAAGAACATTTCTTTTATACAGTTGACAGCTACAGGTTAATATTTAAGTTAAGCAGATTTTTATGGGAATCCAACTTCTGAAGTAAAATTAGTTAACACTGTTTATGCAGAAATATCTATAATTGATCCCATTACTAAAGAGTAAAATTAAGATACATATTTTATTTATATGGTATCAAATGGTATAGTAACTATTTCAAGGGCTATTATTGTGTAAAAAGTTACATTCTATGGAGATAAGAGTTTTAAATTACAATTTTACCTTTATCCCTCTGGAGTTCATCTTTGGAAACTGCATCTGCACAGGCATCAAAGTATTTCTGTAAAGTATCAACTTGTCTACACAAGATGTCTCTAAAGGTTTCCATTTCTGCAAGCTTCTCACGTAAGCTATGGCCCTTCTGAAAATACAAGAGAAAAAAGGCTCAAATGCTTCTACATACTCAGCAATAGTTCAATGCAAAAAAAAAGAAGGATTTTTGCAATTATGAAGAACACATTCTTCAAATACACTAAAGACATTTCAGATAGTAGCAGCTATGAAATACTGCTAATGTTAGAACAACATAAGAAACTGTATAAAAGTGTTTCTTACTCATTTTGTCCACTGGTCTCAATTTTTCCTCTTGACTGCATCTGCTACTTTAGAGCATTCAATAAAAGCTTATTAAAAACACAATCTTGCATGCTACCAGGCTTACACCTATTTGCCTGAAAACAGTCAGTTCAAGATCTTTGTTCTAATCTTTACACCCCTCTTTCTTGTGCTGTTCCTCTTCTGCACTCCCAGTACAGCCCATCCAAGTTCAAAAATTAAATATTTATATACATGAAACAAGGAAGGCCATCATTTGTCAATCAGTATTAATCAAATTTGTTAGGTCACAGAATCAGCATTTCCTTTCATTCAGAAGCCCTGATATTCTCAGAAGTACGCTAGGAAAGGTTACTAAATCCTCCCACAGGCTTGATTTTCTTGCTATTCGAAAATGACACCATAGTTTAAGAGGGACAACTGCACAGAGACATGAAAAAGCTTCTTGTATGATCTGTTCATCATCACATGCTGAATTACTAACACTTATAATAAAACAAAGATTCGGGATTTTTTTCCTATGATTGTGTGAATAAGTCTTCACATAGCTTATTTCCTTTCCAGTTGTGTGTGTTATTTACACAACAATACTAAGAAAATATTATTCACTAACCTTGAATGAAGAGGTGGATGTTGCAGAGTATCCACTTGCTCCAGAAACAAGAGACACCATGGAGCCATGGCGTCGTAAACTTGACTCTGATCCATAGCCAGATTCAGTCTAAAAACCAAACCACACACAAAACTAGAGTGCTGAGGCTTTTAATTAAAAAAGAAATCATGAAAGCAAGTTTAATGTCATCTCCTCTAAAACCAGTCCATCTGTTTCTTGTCAGGAAGCAACAGGGGTTTAATAACTCAGATTGTGTCAGCAAGTTTAAGATGTTGATGTAGCATCTGTAAAGTTACTATGAATCTATTTTTTATATCATAATGATCTGTGAAAAAGTAGTTATCTGCAACTTATTATGTGCCCCCAAAAGAGCAAGACAACATATATTTCAGGGTTCAAAAAAGGAGTAATGATGTTTCCATTATTTTGGTATACGTAATCCCTACCAAGCAATTTTCACATAGCATTCAAAAAAACTACAGTACTCTAAAATTAATCAAGGAATTAACATGGTTCAGTTTGAAGACAATCAATCAACAGCCTCAGTTAATCCTTCCAATAATTCAAATAGTGCCATTTTAGTTTTAAAAGCAACAAAATAAGTAGAGATCATAGAAAAACAGATAATTACTGCTATCAATTTTTTTGCTTGTTTCAGACCTCTTTAGCAATATTCTTTATACCAGACTGAAATTATTTTTGACAAATAACAAAAGTCTACATAAAACAAGGTGAGATACTGAAAGCAAGAGGGAGAAGACAAGAACAGTAACTAATTAAATAATGCAAAAAATGAAAAACATCTCTTGATTAAAATAGCATGAAAAAGATCTAAAAATGTTAAGTTTGACAAATGTCCTCACAAGTGAAACAGAAGCAGATACTGAGGAACTGGAAGAAAAATATTTCCCTAAAGGTTAACGTAAAATGGCCCATGAATGGAAAAGGAGAAGAAAAACCAGAAAGAGAACGTAACACAGTGTTGGAAAATCTCATTCCCTAACTATTGTACCAATTAGTCTTTATAGTATGAAATTGTATGAACTTTCTTAGGATATATAGTTTACATTGTATACTGTTGTGCTGGTTTTGGCTGGGATAGAGTTAATTTTCTTCATAGTAGCTAGTATAAGGCTATGTTTTGGATTTGTGCTGAAAACAGCATTGATAATATAGAGATGTTTTTGTTATTGCTGAGCAGTACTTACACAGAGTCAAAGCCTTTTCTGCTTCTTAAACCACCCCACTAGCGAGTAGGCTGTGGGGGGTGCACAAGTAGCTGGGAGGGGACACAGACAGGACAGCTGACCCAAACTGGCCAAAGGGATATTCCATACCATATGACATCATGCTCAGCATATAAAGCTGAGGGAAGAAGAAGGAAGGTGTAGAAAATATAGAAGCTTAGCTATAAGAAAACTTATGCTAATCAGAAAGCTACTCAAGGCCTGGAAGGAAAACTTCCAAAAAGGGGAAAATGTAATCATGGGATAGAGGCCGTGAGACAGAAACTATAGAATGATTAGCTTGGAATAATTAGTTTGTAATCAAGGTAATAGGTAATGAAGCTAACTGACCATGTGTCCCGATCCAATGTCGGGGAGATTTCAATACGATCCTAAGAGCGAGATTAAGACACAAGGTCAAATGCCGTATACCAGAAACAGTTTTATTATGAAAAGAGTAAAAAAAGAAAGAAAAAGTAAAGATAACCGATAAGAGCAATAGGACAGGGCAGAAAAGAAAGGCAGAAAACCAAGCAAGACTCCAGGATAGAATCACAAGAACAGTCACCGCCACAGATCCACGGTGTCTCGGGGGGGTGTGGTGTGTGTCCAAATATCTCGTTCTGCGACAGCGGACCAAGACGCAGGTCCACAGCATCTCAGGGGTCCGTCTTGGGAGAATCCAAATCTCTTGTTCTGCAGCGGTGGGCGAAGGCGCGCCACCCTCATCTTGGCAGTCCCCTTTTATACTGGTGGCGGTCTTCACGATGGCACGTACGACACGGCTCCACGTTCCTGCACATGCGTACACACTTCTTGCAGTTCCAGCCCCGTTCTTCATGCGACTGTTATCTGACTCCGTGGCGCATGAGCCCGCAGGGCGTTTGTCGCAGGTTGAAAGTCTCTACGCCCTGGCAATCGTCCTTACGACCCGGCAATCCTTATCCCACTCAGTAGCTGGAGGGGTTTCCCGCTTGAGCAAAACGATCTTTGAGACAAAAGTTCTTACAGTCCGGTTTCTCACACCATGGCAAGGTACAATGCTGCTATGTTCCATGTACAGTCCCTACCCAACCGGACAATAGGTTCGGGAATATTAATCTTATGAAGTAAGTTGTTATGGACAGGTACATCCACAGCAAGGATACTGCGCATACCCGCAAGAAGAGGGTCACCCAGCGGACAGGGGTGCGCGACCACCGATGACCACCAGAGACCCTTGAGGACCACCGACTCAAATCACTGAGCATGCGTGATGGGGAGGAGAATATGTAAATGAATTCCAATAAATGATTATCATAGGACTGCCTTTTCTGAGAAAAACGATGAATATGTATGTTTTGATTCTATATAACTTGTGTGTTGATAATCGCCTGCATGCACGTTGGGTGGAGCTGTTTCCCCCGTGCATCCAGTGCTGTAATAAAGCAAACCTAGGGTAACTCATGTCTGGTAAATTTCTTATACCCTTTTACAGAAGGGGAGGACATTCGGAGTGATGGCGTTTGTCTTCCCAAGTAATCGTTACGCGTGATGGAGCCCTGCTTTCCTGGAGATGGCTGAACACCTGCCTGCCAATGGGAAGTGGTGAATGAATTCCTTGATTTGCTGTCCTTGTGCATGTGGCTTTTGCTTTACTTATTAAACTGTCTTTATCTCAACCCACGAGTTTTCTCACTTTCACTCTTCCTATTCTCTCCCTCATCTTGCCGGGGGGGATTGAGCAAGTGGCTGCATGGTGCTTAGCTGCCAGCTGGGACAAAACCACAACTGTATAGTCACCGTTAAGTAAGCATAACTAAAGGACCCCAGCTCATTGCAAGGAGGACAGCCCCTACCCCAAAGAATAAAGGATACCCCTGGACTATCAAGATAACACTATCATCCTAGCCGCTCTAACACCTCTGTGAAACCCTCCCATTATCTGGCATCATAGACAAGTAACTGTATCAAGACCGACTCCAGGACATCTAGATCAAGAAAAAAAGCAGATGCATGATGATGCCCTAGAATTATAGTTGCTTTGCAGAACAGTAGCATGTGTGTGTTAAGTAGTGATTGGTCAAATCACGTTGTATCCTAATACTTGAAAGGTATAAGAACCATGTATAAAATCACATTTGATGTGCCCCAATTTGAATGGGACACCTCATGAGCATGAATAAAGAATTACTCTTGTAATTCCATACTTTGCATCCTAGCCTCTCCTTTCTGTTGGCATGGGCCAGTTGCAAAATTTTTGTGACAAAAGAAACAGATGGTTCAGAGTAATATCTGAAATACTGTTAATAGATGAACTTGATGATTGGGTAGACAGAGAATACTGTGAAGGATCTTTGACAGGAATAAGAAATTCTGCAGTGGCAGAGAAATTCAGTGGGGCAGGAAGAAGGGGAGACAGAACAAATGATATGGAACAAGCAAGAAGCAACAACGAAATTCTAGCTGGTTTACTTTTGTGGAAAAAATTGAAAATGGCATAGGCATTGGGAAGGCAGGAAAGTGCTGATGTTGCAGTAAAATCAAATGTGAAAGGTGATATGAATCAAGTTGTCATGCTGCTGCAAAAGTCCATTGTGTAGCCCTACCCCTGCTGGTCTAAGGCCAGGCAAGAAATATCTGAATAATGTACCTTTGTCTGATAAGTAGGTTGGGATTGTTAAAAGCTGAAGTTTAACTGATATATTACTAGATCAGTCAGTAAACCATGAAGAACCATTTAGACTTGACAAAAGTACCGGGAAACTAGGGGAAAGGTAATTCCAGCAGGGAGAGATCACGACCACCGACCCATGGACCACCCACCCTAACTATACCACCTACTCAAAAGATAAAGGCGGAAAAAAGAACTGAGCATGTGTTCTAGTTTGCATGCTAGATTAAGAAATCTAAACCAATCATTTAATAGAATAACAATGCATATGTATTAGAAAGATGAATATGTTAATATTGTATATATAAATAACCACTGATTTGGAGCTTTGGGGTGTGCTGTCTTGGGACAGACACCCATATCTGCGCAAATACGCAATAAAATACCTCTGCTCTGTGTGTATATTGGCGTGTTGCACACCGGGTAAATGAACCCCCAGTTTTGGGACAACAATATTAGGCTGTGGGTCAAGAACAAATCTAACATGATAAAACCAAAATGCTAAAGCGATAAATTATCTTAACACTTAAGTACTTAGACATAACACCTAGTCCCAGATACAGAAAGGAAAAAGATATGCATATAGTGCATTTCTCACCTCAAAAGGCTCAAAGCACTTTAGAAGCAAATTTAGATGCTAAGAGCTCTGTGCAATTGAGTTTCAAGGAAAAGGCATGTTTGGATATCCAAAAGGATAAAAATTCAGATCATCTCAAAAAACTTGTTGAACCACCAACCTGAAGCATGAGAGTATGCCCTCCCATCATGAGATATCATGACACACTGTGTTCTAACAGGTCAGGACAAATTAAGTTTCCATACACCCCATATTACTTCTGTGTTTATTTATTTATGTACAAGTATTTGAAAAGATACCAGTTCATGTATTTAACCTCCCCAAGTCAATATCCTGTGTGACCACTAGAGAGAAATAGCAAAAAGGAGACACACACGTCTAAAGGTTACTATTGGTCAAAGCCCAACAGTAACCCTTATCCTGTTTCTGCTTCAGTCCCTGGGCATATAAATCTCCTTTTCTTGGCAGACAATTAAAAACAGAACAGTTTTACCTTTAGCCTTTATAATTACATTTGAGACACATTGCTAAGTGAGGATAAAGTTTTCCATACAGTATGCAAGAAGTAACAATGACATCTATCACTGAAAGAATAACAGAAAATTACAAGTTTTAATAAAGATTAATGAAATTATTCTGAAGTCACACACCTCAGCCAGTTCAAAAGAGTGAACCAACTAAAAAATGCTAATTTCCAGTTAAGATTGTCCAAAGTCATTAGCACCAAATTAAGCACTTCAACAAATGTTTAGGCACAGATTTCTTAAAACTTCATCTAACATTAAGTAGACTCAATATAATTTAGCTTTAAAAAAGAATGCTTAATATGTAACACAGAAGACTGGACACCTCTGTCTCAAGTACCATGTCCAAGTAGAAGACTTTTCTTCACATTCAATTGCTCTGCCATTAATCTGCAGCTATAAAACACAGAGCTCATTGTGAAAAGGAGTTTTATATACCAGCCAGATGAACAGGCACAGGATTTCTTCATGTACAGAGTATGCATTAAGTAGGTTCTCACCAAACTAGTTTTCCCTGTATGCATATGCACTTCGAGAAGCATCAGAAGAAACAAAAGTCTGGTTAAACCCTTCCGAACCCGTAAGAAGTCATTCCATAGTGATACAGAGACATTTCATTTGAAATAAGTTATTTACTCCATTCATAACACTTAAGTTTAAGCAGGCTTACTTAGGTGCTTGTAGAACTGTTCTATGCAATGCAACTTTCAGGAATCTAATATTTGATAATTAAAAATGTTATCTGACATTACACACACTAAATGTTAAATGTTAAATTCAACTTAATCTGCCAATACAAAAACACCCCCCACGCTATCATTACTCATTCATGGGAAAAGAAACAGATTGCTTTTATTTGCTGAAAGCCAACACTCTCTGTGCAAGACAACAGCAAAACCAACTTCAAGCAGAGCACAGGTCTCTACAGTAAGCTGACCTATCCTGCTCTTAAAGGAAAACCTCGGAACTGGTAGAAAAAAAGCAGCTCACAAAAGGCTGCTTTCTAGTGCACCAGAAGCAAGCAAACCAAAGCGTTTAGGTTTAAAATGCTCCAGACTTTGAAGATAAGTATTATCACCCATTTTATACAGGATTGTAAATACCGTTGGCCATCATTAGGTTCTGCATTAAGCTCTGTGTCACCTTTTTTGTTCTTATTGCTTTCCAGAGAGGTAAAAGTTTGAACAAGACAAAGGATGCCAGTGCAGTGCTAGGTACCAATACAAAAATCTCCCCGCAATAAGCATGAGTTAGAGAATAGTGTACTACTGATAAACCAGTTTAGTAGATTATTCTAACTCAGTCTTCAGTAACTAAACTGTCTTGTTTCATTACAGCATCAGTGTTTTGTACAAACCACAGGAACACTTTCTGCGAGAACTTGCGCCTCAACTGCACACTGTACTATTAAAAGTCCAAGCAACTGCAGAAACATACTACATGTATATCCTCAGAATAAATTTTTTTGTAGACCCATATATTCTCTTCATACTGATAAAGTCCAATCCTATTGCTGGTTCCCTTACAGTGGTATATCCCTGCAGAATTCATCATGAGAAAGCTACCTGTGTGTTAAGAGCTCAGGAACTGCTCAAAACACTGATGCCATTGCCTGCAGACACCAGAGTGTGTGTATGGGGGGTGTGGCATAAGACTTAAGGAGAATGGCCATATTCGTGCTGTTATCTGCTTTGAATTGCAACACATTAAAAGCTGACTTCCCTCCATTGCTAAAGCGAGGGGAGGGAGACTCCAACTTGATGGTAGGCAAGCAAGGTGTTCCTTGTCCATTCTGCACAACGGTGACAAAATGCATATGCTGCTGCCAGATCTTCACATTTGGACAGATCTGCATGTAGTCCAGTTCAGGCATGATAAAGTAACAGCTATAAAAATGGCAGAAAGGTGAAGCTATGGTATTTTCATCCAAAAGCACTCCAGACTCAAAGCTTCCCCACAGTCTAGGATAGTAAAGTGTATTGGGTCTGGCTGAGATGGAGTTAATTCTCCCCACAGCAGCCCTCATAGTGCTGTGCTGTGTATTGGTAGCTAGCAAGGTGTTGGTAACACACCAGTGTTTTGGCTGCTACTGAGCAGTGCCATCAAGGCTGTCTCTCCAACAATTCTTTCCCCCCCTCAGCAGTAGGCTGGGGGTGGGCAAGATCTTGAGAGGGGACACAGCCAGGACAGCTGACCCAGACTGACCAAAGGGATATTCCATACCATATGATGTCTGCTCAGCAATAAGAAACTGAGAGATAGGGGGAGGAACAGGGCTGGGGCATTCATTTTTTTTACAATGTTTGTCTTCCGGATTGAGGAGTACGCATACTGAAGCCCTGCTCCCTGGGAAGTGGCTGGACATTGCCTGCAGATGGGAAGTAGAGAATAATCTTTTGCTTTTTGCTTTGCTTCCGCGTGCGGCCTTTTGCTTTAGCTACATTAAACTGCCTTTATCTTGACCCACGAGTTTGGGGTTGTTTTTCCATCTTATTTTCTCCCCTCCCTGCCTTGCTGAGGAGGGGAGTGATAGAGCAGCTTGGTGGACACCTGGTGTCCAGCCGAGGGTAAACCACCACATAAAGGAAAACTTTGCAGACTGCCTGTGTATCATAGGGATCTAAAAAGATAAGACCTTTCTTGAAGCATTTTATACTGAGACACTATAAAACAATGAGGCTGGCAGAAAACCTTTCCAACCAGGTGACAAACAAGTTATGCTTCTAATTGCAGCCTCAGGTCACATATTGCAGACTTCCTTTTCATGTGACCATGCCCAAACACGTTTACTCCATGTGCATCACCTGTCTACTCACATGGATACTCCAAAAAGAAGCTATGTATGACTGGTATTGCTGGCTTAACACACTTGATCTATTAAAGAAATTAGTCTAGCAGCCATGATGTCCTCTTTTCAAGAATTAAAACACAAGCCAGCCCAATAAGTTTCCGATGATCAATTAGATACACTTGTACAAACCTTAAGTCCTATGTGTTGTTTGATTAGATTATGGGAAGTGTAATCTAATTAGCTGCTGTTGTTGATCTTTGCACTTTCTTTTTACATTTCAAAATGGTAGGTTTACCTAACAGATTTCCTCAAACCTACTAATACCACTAAACGACACATGAAACTGATATTTTATTTCCTGCTTAGACTTGTTTAGCATATTTGGGGGCAGGTATAAACAATAATGGAAATAAGTAGAAGCTGCACCTTTGAACAGTGCAAGAATAAAGCAAAACTTCAGAGAGACAGTTAAATCAGATCTTTTATTTACGAAGTCTGAAAACTAGCAAATTTGAGGCAATAAAATTTCACTGTTTGTTAAAAAATAGGATAATTTCAAGACATGAATGAGGAGTCTTTTTGCTGTGAAGTAGAAAATATTATGACATGAGCAAGGAAGAATTTAACTGCTGTAAGCAATGGGGTTTTATCATAGAATCAGAATAACTTAGGTTGCAAGGGATCTCTAGTACCACCCTCCTGCTAAAAGCATATCCAATTAGATATCCAGGCCTCGACTCCATACAGATGTATTCTTCAGAGAATTATATCTACTTTCAAAGCCAAAGTGATCGTTATGAAACATAAATGGAACACACATGCAAAGAAAGATTGTTGGTCAAAGTGAAACAATCCGCATTGTTTATAATTAATCAAGTTTGTTGGGCTGGAATTGACTGAAAGCTTTAGTCTAGCTTTAAACAGTCTCAACTGTAACTACTTATTAATAAAGCTGCAACTTACTGTTGTGGTTGAAAGATGGACCCAAGAGTGGCAAAAGGGTACCAAGAGAGACAAAGAACTATTTTTTTCTTTCCTGAAATGGAAGTTTCAATAGTTTGGAAGTGACAGCATTAAGGTTTGCTGCAGCATACGCTTATGTAGTCAACTGAAACTGCTGATTCACTGGCTTTCCCCTAAAGTCTTCTTTCAGGAAATATACAATGTCCAGCAATAAGTGCACTTAGCAAATTTAGTAACAATAAATGACAAGCAATATCATATGTATTAAGAGTTCCTGATGATATCAGTGCTAAAATAATGGAATGTGTAAGACATACCCAATCTTAGATTTCCTCCTCGAAAGAACATATTTGATTCAGTTTTAAAGAAAGAAACTTTTGCTATTTCCAGTAAAGGACTAATAACTTGAGCAATCCATCTAATTTTCCCCTAAAAGCACAGCTTCTCTACAACATCTACAAGTTTCATTATCAGCATCATAACATACATCAGGGCAAGTAGTACATATCAGCTGAGCAGCCCCAGCTATACTTGCTTACTCAAACCAGCAATTTTAAGGTAATACACAAATCCTCACAAGTTATTTCAGATTACTGGGGGGAAGAAAGATGGACACCTCTCCCTCTATTCCCCTCCTCCCAAACCCCAACATATTCTAATGCCTATGTTCATACCAATCAATATATCTGGCATTTAAATATTAGGAGTTAAATATTAAACCTTTCTTCCTCCCCTCCCATTTAAAACAGATATGTTCGAGACACCAGAATTTTGATTCCTGTTCAGTAAGTCCATTCACCTAGATGACACTTAAGAGACAGCAAATGCATATTTGCAAGCTTTATTTGTTTTTACAGAGAGAAAAAAAATCTTTTTCATTCTTCTACAATAGAAATTGTATTAGGAGAATTATCTTCAAAGCTTCCAATAAAGGCAAGAGGACATTGAATTAAACAAGCAGAAGATGTCCCAAGTCATCTTGTTCTGGTTCTAATAGAATTCCCCTTTTGAAAGTCTACCTCAGCTCTTTAGAGTCATGTTAGCTCATGCAGCTATTCTCTTTTTTGGGAGAGGCATTGGGAGTGTGACAAAAGAACCAAAAAGCCATGAAGGACTTTGAACAAAATTACCTCTGTTGGTAAAGGGTGAGGAGCTGGCCAAGAGCTTATGGGTCAGGATTAAAGGGAGGGCAAGGACAGGTGACATCATAGTGGGGGGTCTGCTACAGGCCACCCAACCAGGAAGACTAAGTGGATGAGGCCCTCTATAGGCAGATAGGAGCAGCTTCACATTCACAAGCCCTGGTCCTCATGGGGGACTTCAACCACCTCAATATCTGTTGGAGGGACAACAGAGCAGGGCACAAGCAATCCAGGAGGTTCCTGGAATATGTCAATGACCACTTCCTCCCCCAAGTGACAGAGGAGCCCACGAGGAGAGGTGCCATGCTGGACATTGTTCTCACCAACAAGGAGGGCCTGGTAGGGGATGTCGAGCTCAAGGGCAGCCTTGGCTGCAGGGACCACGAAATGGTGGAATTCAGGATCCTCAGGGCAGCGAGGAGGGCATGCAGCAAGCTCACTACCCTGGACTTCAGGAGAGCAGACTTTGGCCTCTTCAGGGATCTGCTTGGTAGAATACCATGGGACAAAGCCCTGGAGGGAAGAGGGGCCCAAGACAGCTGGCTAATATTCAAGGGTCACCTCCTCCAAGCTAGGGAGCGATGCATCCCAACAAAGAGCAAGTCAAGCAAATCCACCAAGAGGCCCCCGTGGATGAACAAGGAGCTCCTGGGCAAAGTCAAACAAAAAAAGGAAGCCTACAGAGGGTGGAAGCAAGGGCAGGTAGCCTGGGAGGAATACAGAGAAACTGTCCGAGCAGCCAGGGATCAGGTTAGGAAAGCCAAAGCCCTGAGAGAATTAAATCTGGCCAGGGATGTCAAGGGCAACAAGAAAAGCTTCTATAGGTATGTCAGTGATAAAAGGAAGATGAGGGAACATGTGGGTCCCCTCCAGAATGAAACAGGCAACCTGGTTACCCAGGATATGGAGAAGGTTGTGGCACTCAACGACTTTTTTGCCTGTCTTCACTGGCAAATCCTTGAGCCACACTGCCCAGGTCACAGAAGGCAAAGGCAGGGACTGGGAGAATGCAGAACCGCCCACTGTAGGAGAAGATCAGGTTCGAGACCATCTAAGGAACCTGAAGGTGCACAACTCCATGGGACCTGATGAGATGCATCCGCGGGTCTTGAGGGAACGGGCGGATGAAGTGGCCAGGCCACTCTCCATCATATTTGAGAAGTCCTGGCAGTCCAGTGAAGTTCCCATTGACTGGAAAAGGGGGAACATAACCCCCATTTTTAAGAAGGCAAAAAGGAAGACCCGGGGAACTACAGGTCAGTCAGTCTCACCTCCATGCCTGGCAAGATCATGGAGCAGATCCTCCTGGAAAATAGGCTAAGGCACATAGAAAATTAGGAGGTGACTGGTGACACCCACCATGGCTTCACTAAGGGCAAATTGTGCCGGACAAATTTGGTTGCCTTCTTCTATGATGGGGTTACAGTGTTGGTGGATGTCCATGTTTTGGCTAGAATAGTTAATTTTCTTCTTAGTAGCTGGTATAGTGCTGTATTTTGGATTTAATATGAAAACAATTTTGATAACACACTAATGTTTTAGATGTTCCTAAGCAGTGTTTACAATTAAGTCAAGGACTTTTCAGCTTCCCAGGCCCTGCCAGCGAGGAGCCCTTCCACAGGAGGTACACAAGAAGCTGGGAGGGGGCACAGCCAGGACAACTGACCCAAACTGGCCAAAGGGATATTCCATACCATATGATGTCACACTCAGTATATATGCTGGGGGGAGTTGGCTGGGGAGGGCCACAGCTTGGGAACTAGCTGGGTCAGCAAGTGGTCAGCAATTGCGCTGTGCATCACTTGTTTTGTATATTCTTTTATCATTATTATTATTATTATTATTCTCTTCCTTTTCTATCCTATCAAACTGTTTTATCTCAACCCATGAGTTTTACTTTTTTCAGTTCTCTCCCTGCCTTGGTTTAAGCTGAGAGGGTTAATTTTCTTCATAGTAGCTAGCATGGGGCTATGGTTTGGATTTGTGCTGGAAACAGTGTTGATAATATAGAGATGTTTTTGTTCTACGGACCTGTTGTTGTTGAGCAGTGCTTGCACAGAGCCAAGGCCTTTTCTGCTTCTTGCACTGCCCTGCCAGGGGGATGACTGGGGGTGCACAAGAAGTTGGGAGGGGACACAGACAGGACAGGTGACCCCAACTGACCAAAGGGATATTCCATACCATATGATGTCATCCTCAGTTTATAAGGAGCTTGGGGGAAGAGGATGGGGGGGGCGGCAGCATTCGGAGTGATGGCGTTTGTCTTCCCAAGTAACCGATACACGTAACAGAGCCCTGCTTTCCTGGGGATGGCTGAACACCTGCCTGCCCATGGGAAGTGGTGAATGAATTCCTTGCTTTGCTTTGCTTGTGCGCGTGTCTTTTGCTTTACCTATTAAACTGTCTTCGTCTCAACCCACGAGTTTTCTCACTTTCACTCTTCTGATTCTCTCCCCCATCCCGATGGTGGGGAGTGAGCGAATGGCTGCGTGGTGCTCAGCTGCTGGCTGGGGTAAAACCATGACACTCCCCCATCTCACTGGGGGGAAGTGAGCAAACAGCAGTGTGGTTGTTTTAGCTGCCTGCTGGGTAAAACCACAACAGTGGATAAGGGAAGAGCAACTGACGTCATCTACCTGGACTTGTGCAAGGCATTTGACACTGTCCTGCACAACATCCTTGTCTCTAAATTGGAGAGACATGGATTCGAGAGATGGACCACGCGGTGGATAAGGAATTGGCTGGATGGTCGCACTCAAAGAGTTGTGGTCAATGGCTCAATGTCCAAGTGGAGAACAGTGACAAGTGGTGTTCCTCAGGGGTCGGTACTGGGACAAGGGCACTGTTCAACATCTTTGTCAGCGACATGGACAGTGGGATTGAGGGCACCCTCAGCAAGTTTGCCAACGACACCAAGCTGTGTGGTGCGGTCGAGATGCTGGAGGGAAGGGATGCCATCCAGAGGGACCTTGACAGGCTGGAGAGGTGGGCCTGTGCGAACCGCATGAAGTTCAACAAGGCCAAGTGCAAGGTCCTGCACATTTACCACTAAAGTCAAGCTTGACACAGGCGTCTCAATGAACGATATTGTTTTCAGGGAGATCATGTGAAAATGTGCTGCTACTCTGCCACAGAGAGCTTGAGTCCTAGAGCTACCATGTATCATTATGCCAATCACTGACATTCCCCTTATTTCTATGAAATTAAGTATACACTATCAAAAATTATCTACCACAGCTGTTTTCACAAAGTGAATTGATAACACCTTTGAGTTTACTACTAGAATCCCACTTTTTTTACAGAAATGAGACTGGTTATTTACTGCATGGCCTGCTGCATGTTGGAGTCTGGTAGCTTAGTTCCAGTCACCTCAAGACTCAGCATTAGACTTGGTTTAGCTGGGGCTAAACCACGACAACAGTGATTAAAAACTTACTTTAACCTTTAAATACATTTGAATCTTCAGTCAATTCATATATTTAATTAATTCAAGGGAGACAGGAATAAAGTATCTTAAGTTCACTATCATTTGGGGGCAGGGGTTTAAAAGGAGAGTTCAATACTTCTACTGAGATTATGAAGACTACCTGTTACTGCTCTGACTAGGATAGAGGAGAAAACTTTTTAATTAGGAACATATGGCAGACAGTGATCACAGCTTTCATGGATACAAAGATTTAGGATTATCTTAAGTCCACATTCTCCACCCCTTATTCCATACCATTTACATCATGCTCAGGTATGACACTAATACAACCTGATTAACCACACATTCCCCTTCCCATCCTTTGATACAATACACAGATATCATTCCCTTAGTCTATGGGAATGATGGCCTGAGGTGTCATGGGCCCACCAAGCTATAAATAATTCACACTTATGTTCCCAATCCAGATCCACCTGAGTCACTTCAATTCTAGCAGCCTGGTCCATCTGCTCATTGTTTTGATGTTCTTCAGTGACACATCTCTTGGGTATGTGAGCATCTACGTGATATACTTTTACAACCAGGTTCTCTACCCGGGCAGCAATATGTTGCCATAATTCAGCAGCCCAGATGGGTTTACCTCTGAGCTGCCAGTTGTTCAGCTTCCATTGCTGCAACCACCCCCACAGGGAATTTGCCACCATTCATGAGTCAGTATAGAGGTAGAGCACCAGCCACTTTTTCTCTTTCAGCAATGTCTAAAGCCAGCTGGATGGCTTTCACTTCTGCAAACAGACTTGATTCACCTTGTCCTTTAGGAGTTTCTGTGACTTGTTGTGTAGGAGTCCACACAGCAGCTTTCCACCTTCGATGTTTTCTCACAATATGACAGGACCCATCAGTGAACAGGGCATACTGCTTTTCATTTTCTGGTAATTTATTATACAGTGGGGCCTCTTCAGCATGAGTCACCTCCTCTGGTGACACCCTGAAGTTTCAGCCCTCTGGCCAGTCCATGATCACTTCCAGAATTCCTGGACAGTCGGGGTTTCCCATTTGAGCCCATTGCGTTATCAATGCGACCCACTTACTCCACCTAGCATCAGTTGCATGATGTGTAGAGCGGACCCTCCCTTTGAACATCCAGAACAAGGTGCCAATAGGAGCTACTTCTGAAATTGCTCGAATTCCTTCATATGCTGCTAATATTTCTTTTTCAGTTGGAGTGTAATGAGCTTCAAATCCTCTATATCCTTGGCTCCAAAACCCTAGAGGTCAACCTTGAGTCTCTCCAGGAGCTTTCTGCCTGAGGCTCCAGGTGGGGCCATTATCCCTGGCTGAGGTGTAAGGCATGTTTTTCACATCTTGTCCTGTCCAGACTGGCCCAAGTGCTACTGAATGAAGAATCTCCTGTTTAATTTGTTCAAAGGCTTGCTGCTGCTCAGGGCCTCATTCAAAGTCATTGTTCTTCTGGGTCACTTGATAGAGAGGGCTTACAATCAGACTATAACCTGGAATATGCATTCTCCAGAAACCCACAACACCTAAGAAAGCTTGTGTTTCTTTTTTATTAGTTGATGGAGACATAGCTGTTATTTTGTTGATCATATTCATTGGGATCTGATGGCATCCATCTTGCCATTTTATTCCTAAAAGCTGGAATTCCTGTGCAGCTCCTTTGACCTTGCTTTGTTTTATAGCAAAACCAGCTTTCAAAAGAATCTGGATTATTCTTCTCCCCTTCTCAAACACTTTCTCCTCTATGTTGCCCCATACGATGATGTCATCAATATACTGCAGGTGCTCCAGAGCTTCACCTTGTTCCAGTGCAGTCTGGATCAGTCCATGGCAAATGGTGGGGCTGTGTTTCCACCCCTGGGGCAGTCGATTCCAGGTGTACTGGATATTCCTCCACGTGAAAGCAAACTGTGGCCAGCACTCTGCTGCCAAAGGGACTGAGAAAAACGCATTAGCGATATCACTTATTGTATACCATTTTGTGGACTTTGACTCCAGTTCATATTGGAGTTCTGGCACGTCTGGTATGGCAGCACTCATTGGCGGTGTGACTTCATTCAGGCCTCAATAGTCCAGTTAGCCTCCACTCTCCGTTAGATTTTTGCACTGGCCATATGGGACTGTTAAAGGGTGAATGAGTCTTCCTGATCACTCCTTGACTCTCCAGTCATCGGATCAGCTTATGGATGGGAATCAGGGAGTCTCGGTGTGTGCGATATTGCTGCCAGTGCACTGTCATGATAGCAATTGGCACCTGCTGTTCTTTAACCCGCAGAAACCCCACCACAGATGCATCCTCTGAGAGACCAGGAAAGCTAGGCAGCTGTTCAATTGTCTCCGTACTCAAGGCAGCTATACCAAAAGCCCACTGGTACCCTTTTGGGTCTTTGAAGTACCCTCTCCTGAGGTAGTCTATGCCCAGGATACATGAAGCCTCCAGACCAGTCACAATAGGATGCTTTTGCCACTCATTCCAGTTAGGCTTACTTCAGCCTCCAACACACACAGGTCTTGGGATCCTCCCATCACTCCAGAAGTACAGATGGGTTCTGCCCCTTTATAGCTTGATGGCATTAGGGTACACTGTGCACTGGTGTCCACTAGAGCCTTATACTCCTGTGGGACTGATGTGCCAGGCCATCGAACCCACAGAGTCCATTAAACCCAGCTGTCCCTTTTCTCCACCTGGCCTAAGTTAGGGCCCCTCTATTCCTGGTCAGCGTCTTTATTACTTGATTTTTGTAACTGCAGAACAGAAGTCCCTTCATCAGGACCAAAAGTACGATCAGCCCTTCTACTCTGCCCAACAGACATCGGAGCAGTAATTTTCCTGGATGGACGTCTTTTGGCTGTTGTTTTTCCTTGCAGTTCCTGTACCCAAGCTTCTATTCTCCAGGTAGGTTCACCATCCCACTTCCTCATGTCCTCCCCCAGTCATGCAGGAAGAACCACAGGGTGGCACGTGGTGTGTACCACCAGTACCCTTTCCTTTGAACATAAAAAGGCTGCTTTTTAATAGCTGAGGCCTTGGTTGGAGTGTGTGAGGAAGATCTACCCTTCTCAGCTTGCTTGGACATTTTTTGGGTCAGTCTGTCCACAGCTGAGAAATAGGCCCACATGGAGGAAACGAGAGTATCTTCATATTCTCGGAGTTGTCTGGCCAGTTCATCTATAGTTGGTGCCTCTGTGTCTGTCCAGCTCATTATCAGCAGGGTGTGGGTGCATGATGTCAGTGCACTTATAAACTTTCACCACATGGACTGCATGCACCGGATTTCATCCGGGTCTTTGGATGCCTGGTCGTCATCCAGGTTGTTATAGATCACCTCCACCATGGCTAATTCCCTCAGATACTGGATACCTCCCTCAATGGTGGTCCATTTGCTTTGAGAATTTGCAAGTTCTTCCTTGAAGGGATACCTGTCCTTCACACTCAACAGGAGTTGCCACCAAAGACTGAGGACTCCTTCCCTTTTTCCAATCCCTTTGTCAATGGCCTTATCCCTAGCAAGGCATCCCAGCTGCCAGGCTTCCTTACTCTCTAATTCCTGACTACTGGCCCTAGTATCCCAGCATTGGAGTAACCAGCTGAGAATTAGCTCGCCTGGTTGACAGCTAAAATCTTTTCGCATATCTCACAGCTCACTTAGGGATAGGGCGGTTTCTGTCTCATTTATGATTTCAGTCTCTTCCTCCTCCTGTTCTTGTGACTGCTCTGTCGCAGAACAGGCTGCCTCTTCTGATTCTTTCTCCTGCTCCCTCTTAGGACAAGCTTCTTCATCCCTTACTAAACAAGTTGACTTCTGTTTCCATTGTTTCTTTTTAGTTATAGGGGTGACTGATATAGTGCCTGGTTAGCCATAGTGTCTGTTGGTTTGTTTTCCCTCTCTTCTCCCTGAGGGTGCTGTCTAATATTGAGTAGTGTTTGGTAGATACTGGCCAGGGCCCAGCACAGTGCAGTCAGTTGTGCCTCTTTGGAATAGCCACAGTATATTTTTTTTTTTTTTTCCAAACATTCTATCACTTCATCAGAATCCTGTAGTTGTTCAGGAGTGGAGTTCCAGACCACTGGAGGTGAGAAGTTCTCTAGATACCTGCCCATATTCTTCCACGTGCCTTGCCACCCATGACCATACTTCTCACGGAGCCTGGGTCATATTCCTAAATTGATTGTTAACCTTAGACAAAACCGAAGCAATATTCCTAAGAAATACCAGTAGAAGTATTTTAACTATCAAAGGATGTTCAAGATACTGAAAAGTTATTGTCACGAGGGAGAAAACATCACAGAAGAAGGTAGCGAAGGTGCCATTCTGTATTTCCTCCACAAAAAACCTCTCTGAGGAAGAAGTATAATTGTTAATTGTCTCCATAAGATGGTACCCAAAGTACAGTAATGGCTTCAGTACAGAGCCCAAATACCAGATTAAGCTCAAGGTCAGTGTTTTAATAACAAATCTCCCAGGCAAAATATCACAAATCACTACAGAGCACAGCAAACTGCAAAAGCCAACACCAATCTTTAACATGTACAGCAAAAAAAAGAGCACAGTGCAGAACAGATAAACTAATATCGAGAACAGACGAATCGATATCATGACCTGCAACTGTTAACAGATATAAATCCCTTCTAATACGCCCTGTTCAATCTGTTATTATCTCAAACCCTTTGAGCCCCACATTGGGTGCCAAAAAGGACTGTTGTGGTTTAACCCCAGCCGGCAACTAAGCACCACACAGCCGCTCGCTCACTCCCCTTCCCCCAGCAGGATAGGGGGAAGAGAATTGGAAGGGTAAAAGTGAGAAAACCTGTGGGTTGAGATAAGAACAGTTTAATAATTGAAATAATAATAATAATACTAGTAATGAAAAGGAAAATAACAAAGAGAGAGAAATAAAACCCAAGACAGACAAGTAATGCAAATGAAAACAATTGCTTACCACCAACTGACCAATGCCCAGCCAGTCCCTGAGCAGCAGCCTCCCCACCAAACTTACCCCTAGTTTATTGCTGAGCATGATGTCATATGGCATGAAATATCCCTTTGGTCAGTTGGGGTCAGCTGTCCTGGCTGTGTCCCCTCCAAACTTTTTGTGCACCCTCAGCCATCCCCCTGGCAGAGCGGTATGAGGAGCAGAAAAGGCCTTGACTCTGTAAGCACTGCTCAGCAATAACTAAAACATCCCTATATTATCAACACTATTTCTAGCACAAATTCAAAACATAGCCCCATACTAGCTACTGTGAAGAAAATTAACTCTACCCCAGTCAAAACCAGCACAGTATACCACTTCAGACTCAGATAAGCAGCTCCCAACAGAATAACAAGCAAGCTCAGTTATCAACCAAGTTACCACTAAAGGATCTAGCCTTTCCTCAGCCAGCCAGTCTCCATTCTGACCATTCTTTAGAAAGTACTAGATCAATGAGCACAATCACTAAAGAAACTGAACCCAACCCAAGCAGCACAAAGAATTATTTCTGGAAAGAAACAAAAATCCATGACAGCAGAGCTGGAAAGACTGAAGTTAATGGAAGAGCAGTAAAAACTTAACACTTGTGTACACTGGAGAAAAATGAAGTTCAAGGTTTACTTGGTTATAGGAAATATTGTACTGCACAAGTACAGGACAAGTAACA
This sequence comes from Balearica regulorum gibbericeps, assembly GCF_011004875.1. Taxonomy (NCBI): domain Eukaryota; kingdom Metazoa; phylum Chordata; class Aves; order Gruiformes; family Gruidae; genus Balearica; species Balearica regulorum. Next base: position 28,259,719 of record NC_046219.1, read on the forward strand.
ATCTGCAGATAGTTCTAGACATGAATAAGATTTAGTGGTTCTCAAGCTGAATAAATAAAAAAATCATGGTGTTGCAATACAGGGTAGTCTACAAGACCCACAAAATAATCTTATGTTCTATTCAACATCCATAAAATCCTCTGTAGGAATAATGAGTCCAACTTTGGTGTTGTACCTCAAAGAAAGATGAGGACTGAGTTTGGAGGAGAGCCTTATAAGGTATCAGAGTTGTAAAACATGTCCACATGAACAACAGTTAAGGAATGGGGAGCTGTTCAGCCTAACAGAAAAGACAAGAAATCTTAAATGGTGCAAAGATGAAGGGAATAATCTCCTCTCCAGATTGACTGTGAGTAAGACTATAAGGGAAAACTCAGATTAGATGAGGATGGCGAGAATACCTGAAACAGCAGAAACAGGCTAAAATGATTCCACAACCCCTCACTGTTACAACACTCACCAGTCTAACTTATAATAAAACATGGCATCTAATAAGGATGACTTTAGCTCGCATGATATTATGGGAAGAATTAGGATGAGCTTTATGACCCTTCAGGAGTGCCCTTCAGTTTATTTCTCCTCTGATACTTATACCAGTCAGATGTCATTGAAGAGCAAAAAGGAAAAGCCGGTATTCACAGTTAAAGGACCAACAAACTTCAGAAGCTAGACAAGGTGCTTGGATTTGAGACAGCTACATCCTTCTCCTGTGTATTTCCTATTTTAGTCTGAGATTCAGGCCAAAATCCAAAATAAATAAGCTTATTACTGCAGCGTTCAGAAGACTTAACTTTTTGTTTAGTTATCAGGGAGTGTTTTTGCAAATTCAACTTTAAAAGGAGATGTCAAACATGAATACACAAGAACTTAAATTACACATTTTATGTCAATACACAACTATGACAAAGCAGCAACAAGAGCAAATCTAAGTTCCTGCATAAGCTTGAACAACAATTCACAGTTTTCTAGTTTTGAACTACTAAACATTGTTTTTGCAACATCTTTAAGCATATATCCCTACCACTCATCAGTGACTTGCCTACACATTTAAGTCTATTAAACAGGTAACCAAACTTTTTACAGCTTAACGAAGACATCTGAACACTGTTCTCCAGTCTCCTCTCAGGCAAGTTGCACTGATGCTGTAAGTCAGTGCCTTGCAACACCATGGTGAGAGTGAGGCACTAGCTTCTGGAGCAGTATGCCAACCCTTGTGTTTTTACTGTTTCGGAAAACTCCCACCAAGCTTAGCTAGATTTAACAAAGTACATGTGCTTCAAGTGACCAGCAAGAGATTACATACAGATCACTAATATACAAGTACTTTAGGAATATTTTACTCTTATCACCAGATTGTTATTCTTTTATTTGTAATTCAGACTTTTCACCTTTTATCATCACAAACGCTTGAAAGCAAAACATGTTACATAAACTGAAAAACACAAGTAACCACCCCAAGAATTAGCCTGTAAACCTGGATATTTTAACATGCAAAGCAAACTACATTCTAGCAGCATTGAAAGACACCATGATCTACATAATTTAGCTGGCTTTTCCTTCTATACCAACATTTACTCTCTTTCACAAGTACAGTTAAAGCCTCTTTAAACAACTAACCTTTTGTACTTGCATACAAGATACAGTTCACTCCAGTATCTAGCATCCTGTATGAATATAAGCTATATATATTACTACTAGTTGTTAAAGTCATCACAGAAACTAATAGGGTATTCGATACAACCCAAACAGTCAGCATAAAAAAAAAATTGGACTTTGTTGATGTCCTGCAGAGCATAAGGCAACAGAACATGGCAACCCAAATCAATCTGATAGGAAACAGTAGCTGACACCAAATCTACTTAAGAAACTTGTTCCAACACTTAGGCCACCAGTATAAGAGAAAAAGGAGGCCTCATCATCACTCTCCTACAATCTTCACTATGAACTTGAGAAATAAAAACAAGGTTAAACAATATTTACCTACTCTTATAAATCCTCTGCTTTCCTCTGTCTGCACTATTGTTTCTGCTCAGGCCTGTCTTATTTGTGAATGGTTGGGGGGGGAGTAGGGACAGAGGAACTGGTATTAGGATGAAATGCAAAAAAAACCCCAAAAAACCCAACAGATTAGGGAACCACATTTTTTTCCCCTCTTCACACCTCAGCAACCACTGCTGAGGAAGCAAATAATTTAAAAAAAAATTAAAAATTACGCATTACTGAAACACATGAACTCCAGGTGAGGAAGTAGAATAGAGTAGAATAGTTCAGTTGGAAGGGACCTATGCTATACTGTGTTTGATGCACCCCAGGATGTGGTTTGCCCTCTTGGCTGCCAGGGCACACTGCTGACTCATATTGAGCCTGCTGTCAACCATCACCCCCAGGTCCCTTTCTGCAGAGCCACTCTCCAGCCACTCCTCTCCCAATCTATACTTGTGCCTGGCATTACTCCATCCCAGTTGCAGAATTCGGCATTTGTTCTTCTTAAATTTCATCTCATTAATCATTGCCCAGTGCTCCAATCCATCTAGATCCCTCTGCATGGCCTCTCGCCCCTCGAGAGAGTCAACAGCACCTCCCAGTTTAGCATCATCAGCAAACTTGCTAATGGTGCATTCAACTCCTGCATCCAGATCATTGATAAATGTATTGAACAGAACTGGCCCTAGAATTGAGCCATGAGGAACACCACACCGGTAAATGGTCGCCAGCCAGATGTAGCCCCATTCACTACAACCCTTTGTGCCCTGCTGTTCAGCCAGTTCTTCACCTAGCACGCTGCGTACTTGCTCATCCCACAGTTGGACAACTTGTCCAGAAGGATACTGCGAGGGACAGTATTAAAAACCTTACTAAAATCCAGAAAACCCACATCCACCACCTTCTCTTCACCCACTAGGCAGGTGACCTTATCATAGAAGGATATCAAATGAGTTAAACAGGACTTTCCCTTTGTGAACCCATGTTGACTGCCTGATGACTGAATTGTTCTTTAAATGCCTTTCAATAGCACCCAATATGATCTTCTCCATAATTTTTCCACAAACTGAGGTTAGACTAACAAGGCTGTAGTTTCCTGGGTATTCCCTCACACCCTTCTTGTAAATTGGAATAACATTGGCTAGTTTCCAGTCAGTGGGGAAGTAGTGGAAGATAACTTCTTGTCACACTACTGTGTTGTACTACTCCACAGGTAGCATTGTACCTCATATCCTTCATAATGTTTACCCATAATCTGATTTGTATTACCAACTGATTTAAGAAATCTGACATTCTCTCAACCTTTTAGAATTGGAAGAATTAAAATTGTTTGAGAGGGCTCCTTTAAGAGTAGTCTGTGGAGTTTGGGGGGGGGGGTTTAATATATTTAAGATGCTTCTCTAGTGCGTAACACCATGGTGCTCTGTCTTAAGCCACTGGGAGTTTTGCTTTTGTATGGCATTGCACTCATGTTTGACTAGCAAAAGCCTACCTCTGCCCCTTGTCCTCTCTTCAGATACCTACATACTGCCTTTTATGCTTCAACATCACAATTACTGGTAGCAGTAATATTTCTTCAGTGCCTAACAACACATTCAATACCTCCTTCAGAATAGTACTTTGACAAGAGAAAACACAATGTGCAGATAACCTTAAGAATGAAATTAATGACTTTATTAATAATTTTGTGCATAAGTTAAGTCAATTTTTTTTTGTTTAGGTTAGATGGAATTGCCCACTCCCCCGTAGTTAACAAGCATTTTGTGAAAATGTCAAGCTGATTTTTTTTCACACAACAATATACTAAAGCACCCTTATTAATTACAATAAAAATTGAGCTGTTTAAAGTTTGCTCTGCAGTTTTCTAAATGAATCTATGAGCTAGGATCCACATTTAGAAAAGAATATTTTCAAAACTAAATGTCCCAATTCTGGTTTACTTTGTTGGAAATGTATCCGTGTTCGACAAAAAGTAAAAAACCTGTTTTAATACTTATGCCTAAATTTGTCTGCCAAATCCAACATTTTGGTTCTTCACTATCTTAACTTGATCCATACTTAAAGCAATACAAAAAAAAATGGGATGTAAAGTGTCTTACTGAGTTTGTTTTGACAACTAATAATTTAAAAAAAACCACAAGTGGTTTAGGCCCAAGCAGTAGCTAAGCACCACCCAGGTGCTCATTCATTCCTCCTACCCCCTAGTGGGATGGGGAAGAGAATTGGAAGAAAAAGGTAAAAATCATAGGTTGGGATAAGGACAGTTTACTGGGACAGCAAAGGAAGAGAAAAACAACAGTACTTAGAATATACAAAGCAGGTGATACACAATATAATGTTCTTACTGCCCAGATAGAACTTGATGCCCAGCTCATCCCCAAGCAGTGATTCCCCTCCCTGGCAAGCTCTACCTTGTATACTGAGCAGGACGTCATATGGGATCAAATATCCCTTTGGCTAGTTTGTGTCAGCTATCCTGGCTGTGTCACCTCCCAGCTTCTTGTGAAAATTAACTCTATTCTAGCTGAAAACCAGGACATCATCCACTCATTCTATACCACTGACATCATGCTCACATCCTAGGCTTACCAATTAATCACTACCACTTCCTCTGTCTCTGATATTTTTTTATATATATATATGAGTGTGCAAATATCATTCCCTTAGTCTATAGGCCATCCCTCTAAAATGTCCATTGAGTTCATTTAGTCCATGACTTTGGGCTCCATCTGTCATAATAGTCTTTTGGGGCAGGAGAGATGGTGCGTGGTATTCGATTGTTGCATTGCTGCATTCGGAGCTCGCGGCTGGTATATCTGGCACAGCCCGTGCCCACGATCTGCGGATTGAAGATGTTGATTTCTAGGAAGCTGCTGGGCACTGGTTGCTGAAGTCAGTTCCATCATTGCTGCACTTTGCTCAGTTTCAAAGTTCATCCTTCATTAATTTGGGTGATTCTTACTGTAATACCATTAATATAGCATATAGCAATTGTAGCAATGATGACATACAATGACAGGGTTATGCAGCAATTAACATCATACAATTTAATTTATTGGCTATTCTCACCCAAAATCAAATCCCCTTGAGGTATACATCAGAATCCCCCATCCTTCCGCATCATCCACCAAGTGCACCCAGGTCTTAGAGCAAAAGCAGTCCCACAGATGGGTTTGCCTTTGCCTGAAGCAGGGATAACCCAGACTGTCTTCCCCAACATATTCTTCATGTGCACTACGGGGGCTTTACCCCTTCTACAGTACATAAAAGGTTTGAGTGGGCAGGGCCAGCTCAACTGGTAGATCCCCTAGTGTTGACTAACCAGGTGGCTTTTACTAAATGTGTGTCCCAGTGTTTGAGGGTCCCACCACCCATTGCTCTCAGGGTAGTCTTTAGCAGTCCATTATATCATTCAATCTTCCCAGAGGCTGGGGCATGGTAGGGGATGTAATACACCCACTCAATGCCATGCTCTTTGGCCCAGGTGTCTACGAGGTTGTTCCGAAAATGAATCCCATTGTCTGACTCAATTTTCTCTGGGGTGCCATGTCACCACAACATTTGCTTTTCAAGGCCCAGGATAGTATTCTGGGTGGTAGCACGTGCAGAGAACCAGGCTTGTTAGTGCCGAATGCAGAGCCACGGTGAGTCAGCAGAAAGTAACAGGGTCTGACTTGAACAAGAGTGCAGACTGAGCAACATGCTTGCCTTGCACCGACAAGCAACAGACCAAAGCAAAAGCAAGAGTCAAGCAACTTGCTTATCTTGCAATGAACCAGACAGGCGTGATGGCTTGCAGTCTAATGCTCGCTCAAATCAACTGAATGACGCCTGGGGTGAGACAGAGGCCTCACAGTCTCATGTTGCTTCAGTAAAAGAAGATAATACCTCCATGCCTCTGTACAGAATGCCTTTGTTCTCAATGCTACACCCTCCTTGATCAACAATGCAACGAGAGCAGTCAATCCACATATAACACGATAATTAACTTAGTCTCACCTTGCCAAGAGTATAAATCTGGCATTTAGAATCCTCCATTTTGAGGATGAAATCTCCAACAATCCAGAAGGGTCGACAGGCCTGGACCTCTCTCCTCCCCAAGCAGGGACACCTCTTTGGTAAGATTTGCGCCTCTGACTATGTCACATGTTCCCCAGGAAAGTATCATTAACAGCAACGCTAAACTATTAACTCAAATACACTTACTGCAAAAGTTGAGCTCATCAATGGCAATTCCAAACTTTTTATAACTGTCACCTTAATAAATTACTTTTTCAACTTTGCAAAACTGTCTTAGTGAAAGTCCTTGAGGGGGCTTTGACAGGCAAACGTTGACTCTGATAAGTGGCTACACACATAATCCTTCAGACATAGTCTTAGATTTGGTCAGCGGTTTAAGAACGGACTCCTCTCTGAGAAGACTGCCTTGCAGAATTCCTGGTCAATTGCTGTTTCTTATTCGAGTCTGCTGTGTGATCAGTGCAACCCACTTACTCCATGTAACATCAGTTGCATGATGGGTAGAGGGGACACTCTCTTGGAACATCCAACCCAGCACCGGCAGTCAGGGTGCCAGGAGGAGCTGTGCTTCAGTGCCAATCACCTCTGAAGCAGCTCGAACCCCTTCGTAGGCTGCCAATATCTCTTTTTCAGCTGGAGTGTAGACAGCCTCGGATCCTCTGTATCCCTGACTCCAAAACCCCAGGGGTCGACCTCGAGTGTCCCCTGGTGCTTTCTGCCAGAAAATCCAGGTAGGGCCATTCTCCCCAGCTGAACGTAGAGCACATTTTTTATGTCTGGTCCTGCCCGGACTGGCCCAAGGGCTATAGCATGAACATTTTCCTGTTTAATTTGTTCAAAAGCTTGTCGCTGCTCAGGGCCCCATTTGAAATCATTCTTCTTCCGGGTCACATGATAAAGAGGGCTTACTATCAGACTGTAATTTGGAATATGAATCCTACAAAAACCCACAACACCTAAGAAAGCCTGTGTTTCCCTTGTGTTGGTCGGTGGAGACATGGCTGCTGTTTTGTTGATAATATCCATTGGGATCTGACGACACCTGTCATGCCATTTTATTCCTAAAAACTCAATCTCCTGTGCAAGTCCCCTGAGCTTTGTTTTACGGCGAAACCATCTTTCAGCAGGATTTAGACTATTTTCTCCACTTTCTCAAAAATAACTTCTGCTGAGGTGCCCCGTAAGATGATATCATCAATGTATTGCAGGTGCTTCAGAGCTTCACCTGTTCCAATGCAGTCTGGATCAGTCCATGGCAAATGGTGGGGCTGTGTTTCCACCCCTGGGGCAGTCGATTCCAGGTGGACGGCCTTCCAAGTGAAGGCAAACTGTGGCCTGCACTCTGCCACCAAAGGGATCGAGAAAAACACATTAGCTATATCAATTGTGGCATACTACTTGGCTGCCTTTGACTCCAGTTCATATTGAAGTTCTAGCAAGTCTGGCACGGCAGCAATAATTGGCAGTGTGACTTCATTCAGGTCACGATAGTCTACAGTTAGTGTCCACTCTCCATTAGACTTCCGCACTGGCCATATGGGACTGTTAAAGGGTGAGCGGGTTCTCCTGATCACTCCTTGGTTCTCCAGTCAACAACTCAGCTTATGGATGGGATTGAGGGAGTGTCTGTGTGTGCGATATTGCCACCGGTGCACAGCTGTGGTAGCAATTGGCATCTGTTATTCTTCAACCCTATGCAACCCTACAACAGAAGGGTCTTCTGAGAGACCAGGCAAGGTAGCCAGCTGTTTAATTTCCTCTATCTCCAAGGGAGCTATACCAAAAACCCATCAGTATCCCTTTAGGTCCTTGAAATACCCTCTCTGGAGGTAGTCTATGCCCAGGATACATGGAGCCTCTGGGCCAGTCACAATGGGGTGCTTTTCACTGTCATTCCCAGTTAGACTTACTTCAGCCTCCAACAGAGTCAACTGTTGGGATCCCCCTGTCACATCAGAAATACAGACAGATTCTGCCCCTTCATAGCTTGATGGCATTAGGGTACACTGTGCACCGGTGTCCACTAGAGGCTTACACTCCTGGGGGTCTCATGTGCCAGGCCATCGAATCCATAGAGTGCAATAAACCCCGCTGTCCCTTTCATTCACCTGGCTGGATGCAGGGCCCCTCTTATCTGGTCATTGTATTTGTTACTCACTTGCTGTAAAAAAAATGCATTGGAAGTCCCTTCAAGAGGTTCATAAGTATGATCAGGCTTTCCACTCGGTCTGGGGAACAGCCTGCTGGAATCTAGAACAGCAGTTTTCCTGGAAGAATCCCCTTTTGTGATTTTGTTTTCCTTGCAGCTCATATACTCGTGTCTGTAGGATCGAGATAGGTTTTCCATCCCACTTCTTCATGTGCTCTCCATGGTTACGCAAGTAAAACCACAGGGTGCCTCGTGGTGTGTACCCTCTATATCCTCTCTTGAGCAGAGAAATCATAGAATGGTTTGGGTTGGAAGAGACCTCAAAGATCATCTAGTTCCAACCCCCCTGCTGCGGGCAGGGACACCCTCCACTAGACCACATTGCCCAAAGCCTCATCAAACCTGGCCTTGAACACTTCCAGGGAGGGGGCCTCCACAACCTCTCTGGGCAACCTGTTCCAGTGCCTCACCACCCTCACAGTAAAGAATTTCTTCCTAATATCTGATCTAAATCTACCCTCCTTCAGCTTAAGCCCATTGCCCCTTATCCTATCACTACACTCCCTGACAAACAGTCTGTGTTGGTTTTGCGTGGCAAGGTTTTGGTAGCGGGGGGGCTACAGGGGTGGCTTCTGTGAGAAGCTGCTAGAAGCTTCCCCTGTGTCTGATAGAGCCAATGCCAGCCGGCTCCAAGACAGACCCGCCGCTGGCCAAGGCCAAGCCAATCAGCGCCTCTGTGATAACATATTTAAGAAAGAGAAAAAACAGTTAGAGAGCGCTTTTGCAGCCAGAGAGAGGAGTGAGAAGATGTCAGAACATCTGCAGACACCAAGGTCAGTGAAGAAGGAGGGGGAGGAGGTGCTCCAGGCGCCGGAGCAGAGATCCCCCTGCAGCCCGTGGTGAAGACCATGGTGAAGCAGGCTGTCCCCCTGCAGCCCGTGGAGGAAGGATGAGGGGGTGTAGAGATTCCACCTGCAGCCTGTGGAGGACCCCATGTCAGAGCAGGTGGAGGCACCTGAAGGAGGCTGTGGCCCCGTGGGAAGCCCGTGCTGGAGCAAGCTCCTGGCAGGACCTGTGGATCCGTGGAGAGAGGAGCCCACGCCAGAGCAGGTTTGCTGGCAGGACTTGTGACCCCATGGGGGACCCACGCTGGAGCAGTTTGCTCCTGAAGGTCTGCACCCCATGGAGGAGACTCACGTTGGAGAAGGCCGTGAAGGACTGTCTCCTGTGAGAGGGACCCCACGCTGGAGCGGGGGAACAATGAGTCCTCCCCCTGAGGATGAAGAAGCGACAGAAACACCGCGTGATGAACTGACCGTAACCCCCGCTCCCCGTCCCCCTGTGCCGCTGAGGGGGGGCGGAGGTTGAAGCCGGGAGTGAAGTTGAGCCCGGGAAGATGGGAGGGGTGGGGGGAGGTGTTTTTAAGATTTGGTTTTATTTCTCATTCCTCTACTGTGTTTTGCTTAGTAATAAATAAGATGAATTCCCTCTCTAAGTTCGGTCTGTTTTGCTCGTGATGATAATTAGAGAATGATCTCTCCCTGTCCTTATCTCGACCCATAAGTTTTTTTTTCATTGTACCTTTTCTCCCCTGTCTAATGAAAGAGGGGAGTGATAGAACGGCTCTGGTGGGCACCTGGCCCTCAGCCAGGGTCAACCCACCACAAGTCCCTCCCCATCTTTCCTGTAGGCCCCCTTCAGGTACTGGAATGCTTACTCCTAATAGCTGAGATGCTGGTCTGTACAGGTGGGCAGCAGGACATATTCTCTTCAAGTTGCTGGACCTTCGGGGACCATTTCCCCACAGCCGAGACGAGGGAGGAAGAGAGACTTTCTTCGTATTGCTGGAGTTGGCCAGTCACTTCATCCACCGTGGGTGTTTCTTTACCTTTCCAGCCCATTACTGCCAGTGAGCTGGTGTACAATGATGGTGCACTCTTCTTCCGCCACATGGGTCAGGTACATTGGACTTCATCTGGATCTGTGGGTTACTGCACATTATCCAGGTCATAATAAACCATCTCCCGCACAGCTAATTCCCTCAGATACTGGATACCTCTCTCCATAGTTGTCCACTTGCCTGGATGATATACAACATCTTCACTGAAGGGATACCTTTCCCTCATGTCTGAAAGAAGTTGCCTCCAGAGGCTGAGGGCTTGTGTCTTTTTCCCAACCGCCTTGTCAATGCCCCCTTCCCTAGACAGGGATCCCAGCTGCTTGGCCTCCCTGCCCTCTAATTCCAGGCTACTGGCCCCTTTATCCCAGCATCGGAGCAGCCAGGTAATAATGTGCTCCCCTGGAAGGTGGCTGAAATCTTTTCTCATATCTCGCAGCTCACTCAGGGACAGGGATTTGGTCATTACCTCTGGTTCTGCCTCTTCCTCCTGTTCTCGTGATGGCCCTGGTTCATCATCATCCCTTAATCAGTGAACTGATTTCTTTGTGTATTTCTTCTTGTGTAGAGGAGTGACTGATACCAGCACGGGTTGGTCTTTTGACTCAACTACAGTATCTGTCACCAGGGTTTGAGTAGTGTCAGTGCCTGTCAGTCTGTTCTCCTTCTCTTCCCCCTGATGGTGCTGCCTAATATCAAGCAGTGTTTGGTAGATTGTGGCCAGGGCCCAGCACAGTGTGGTAAGTTGTGCCTCCTTGGAATAGCCACAGCACTTTCCTTTCAAATATTCTATCACTTTATCAGGGTCCTACAGTTGTTCGGGAGTGAAGTTCCAAACCATTGGGGGTGAGAAGGTCTCTAGATGCCTGCCCATATTCTCCCACGTGCCATGCCAGCCCTGCCTATTCCAGCTTCAGGGCAGATCTCTGAGTGGTATTTGTAAAACAAATTTTTGTAACCCTAAACAGGACTTGAAACACATTCAGGAGACATAGTGATAGGAACATGCTAGCTTGAATATCCCTTTGACTAGTTTGGGTCAGTTATCCTGGCTGCATCCCCTCCCAGCTTCTTGTGAAAATTAATTCTATCCCAGCCAAAAACCAGGACAAAGTTATTCTATATTATGAATCTCACAAAATTAGAATTCCTTACAAGCTAAATTATCTTTGACCTGCTGAGGCTACCTCACCCTCTCTCCCCAAGCTATGTGGGGAAAAAAATTGCTAGAGAAAAGACACTAAGTTTTACTCATCCTGATTTTTCTGTATAACCCTTATTGTAAGTAGCTGACTCTTCTCCCAGTGTCTAATCAGCAGTAAAAGCAGTGAAGTAGTCGCTCTTTCAAGGTAGCCACACAAGAATACCTTTTCAAGTCAGACTTTTAAATTCATGCCTCTGGCTCTAGATACAAACACCTTGTATATCGTCACTTCAAAATTAAAAAGGAAACCTATCTACTCCTCACACGTTAAAATTATTTGATATACATATCCCTCTGGAGAATTATCTCTTCCAGTTTTATATGCCAAAGACAAGAATTTTAAGAAATTCAACAAGACTTAAAACAGTACTTCAGTTTGATAAACACAAGATTTTGAAAATCCAAGACTTAAAACACCATCAATTTATTTTGCTCAAGAGTCACAAAGTCAATAATGAAGACATGCAGAATCTGTGTGGAAAAAATTAAACTAAGATGGAACAAAATAGGACAACTGATGCAGAGTTCCTCATGAAACATTAATTTCTAAACAAATTCTCAGCAAGTTTTCAACTCATGTTAGATCAATGTTACAAAATATCATTATCTGGATTTCAAGAGTTCAAAAAACCCAGTAAAGTTAATTTGCTCAAAATAAGGTTATTTATCCAGATCTCACAGTGAACAGTAATTCACCTTCTCATCTATACCTTTGGGAAATAATGCAAGTTTGTAAGTTAACTCTACCAGAGTAGAGGGTAAAGAATGAAAACTTTAGGTAAGTTTAATACATGTCAAGAAACACTTTCCACTTCAATGAAAAAGTAAATCTTACTTGTTTACTCATACTACATAGAACACATTAATTTTATTTGTTAGAAGTTACATGCTGCAAGAGTCCATGTCCTTTACATGTAAACCCAGACATTTTCTACACAGTTTCTCACAGCACAGAACTAACATTTAAGTTGGTTTCTCTAACCTTAGGTTAGAAATTCCATACTCCATTTTCAAACCATAGTAGAGACCAGGAGTCAGTCCTTGAATTTATTGAGAGCAACTTTTCAAAAGCATCGATACCTTGGTGCTCATGCACCATCAATATTTTTACACCAGAGAAATAATGAAACCAAGTCTGCTCTTGAGTTCCTCAGCAATATACATAGCCATTAGATCCATCTAACATAAAGGTCATCAGCCATCCCAGACCTCACTATCTGTTTAGGGTAGGACAAAATACATCCTTACAACCAGATATTTTACAGATAAGTATGTGCTCAGTATGTTTAATGAAACATTTAAGTAGAAGAAAGGACTCCTAGTCACACACAAACTATCCCGCTGGGGGAGGGGTGAGCGAGCGGCTGTGTGGTGCTCAGCTGGGGCTAAACCACGTCAGTCCTTTTTGGCGCCCAACATGGGGCTCGAGGGGTTGTGATAACGACAAGTCTGACCCAAGTGTGTTAACACAAAGTTGTTATAAGCATTTATAATGTCATTTAAACAGTTGCTGGTCATAACGATGTTCTGTTTGGTCACATGGCTCTGGTTTGTAAACCCGTGTTTACTCTATGTAATCCCTGTGGCACTGTTTATCACCTCTGGGAGAGGGGTTCCTGTTCTCATATTGTTGTATTGTGTGACATCGACTTATGATAAGATATCATCAATGGTCATGAGTCTGGGCTGGTACTTGTATGTAGCATTTCTGTCATGCCCGTGATAGAGAGAACTAACACTTAAGGGAAATGGCAGGACCATTAACTAGCTTAAGCCACATATCTAGTAATCTTAACCCTTACGTAAGATGTTTTAACAAGAACTAGCATAAGGAAGGGTCAAGATGACCCTTCGCTCTGCTTGCATTTTTGTAACCAATCACAAGATAAGGAGGTAGTAAATCAGAATGGAATGAACACGGAGGATTCTCTGCTAATTAGGAACCGGTCTGAGTAAGTTTTGTGGTGAAGGTGAAAAGTGCACAGTGAGGAAGACATACGGCCTTCATCCCCAAGACCCCGGCCCACGACCACCAAGAGGCACTGCGCGTGAGCAGCTGAGAGGAGTTAAAGGCGGAGACAATGGAAATGAACTCATTGTAATAAGACCGCCTTTCCGTGGAAAGATCATGAATACGTATAGGCGCTTTTTGAATATGTAACATTCTGTTGTATAAAATTCAAAGGGAATTGCCGCAAGGCGCGCACGATTTTTGTGGGATGACCCCCCGTGCTGCCCAGCGCTGAATAAACATACCTACTTTACAACCTCACAGGTTGTGGAGTCCGATTTTCTGCGCATCACCCGTACCTCGGTCAACATCTTTCAGAATTGATTAATAATTGCACCCAATCTATGGGGAAGACGGGGGCGGGGGGGAGAGATACCTTCTCCCACTCAATATAAAAAGGACTGACGTGGTTTAGCCCCAGCCAGCAGCTGAGCACCACGCCTGTCGTTCGCTCACCCCTCCCCCGGCGGGATGGTGGAGGAGAACGGAAAAACAAAGGCAAAGCCTCGAGGGTTGGGGTAAGGACAGTTTACTGGGATGGCAAGGGAGAGGGAAAATAACAACAATACTGATAACAGACAGAAAGCAATTTATTGAATCCCAGGACCGACCAGACGCTCAGCCCGTCCTGGAGCCACCCCGAACCCGCCCCTGCCCGACTAGCCCCCTTTTATGGTGAGCATGGCATGGAATAGCCCCCGGCCAGCTTGGCTCACCTGTCCTGGCTCCTTGTGAAAATTAACTCTATCCTTGCCAGAACCAGGACAAATGTTAATGATAATCAGACTGAAAACTGGATTGAGACATTTTGAATTTATGTTTAATTACATCAAATACCTATTCATGTGCATACAGCACTTTTCCAAAGCTTCTGGTGTTCAGATTCCTATGTATTTTAGCAGGAACAGTTAGTAGGAACAGATGCACCTCCAGTAGAATTATCTAAGAAATCTCTCATTGCACTCAATGTGAAGACAGATCCACTACAAATTATTAGTATTTTTTTAAGAATCACCAAATTCTTGCAAAGTATGAAAGTTTAAACTGTCCAAACCAAAATCAATATCAAAAGCTGCCTTTTTTTTAAAGTGGAAAACCTGCATAATTAATCAGGCTTCTCCACAAAAGGAGGTCATTTTCTGAATGCTACAACTCATACTCCTCAACACACTCATTAATGATCTAAAAAGGAGGTTGAATAAGATGACTTAAGTTCACCAATAATACCACACAGAAAAACAAAAAGCAAACAGATACCTCGTGATAGTGGCTGGGCAGTAAAGCAGAAGAAAATTCAGTGGTGATGCATGCGAGATTATTTCTTTTTTGCAAGTGACAGAAAAACAATTCCAAATTTACATGTACAATGACAAACTCTAAACTATTAGCACTCAATACTTCCATGTTGTAAATAGGTGGTTCCATAAAATTGCCAGCTCAGAACTCAGCAACAGTTAAGGACAACCTTCGAAGAGGAAAAAGAACAGCATGAGAAACACTCCCCTTTGAGGTCATGCAGAGTTCAAGAAAAGGATATGGGTATTTTCCTCATTCATTCCTTCATGGTAGCATGCAATGACGCAGCCTGCATTTCTGCTTGGCCAGACTTCCAGTTAAGTTCTGCAGTTCACTAGCTAAATCATTCACCAAGCCTAGTCTGAATTTCAGCTCAGGGTTATCAAGTTCCACATCCCCATCATCCCATGCCTGAAGAGCATGTAAAACAGTTTTTGAAATGGCAGCTCTACAGATGTGTAATCCAGCAACTTGTTCAGTGTATCCTCTTGAGACATTTCTGAGATACTGCAAGAGTAAAAAATTGCAGTATTTTTGTCTCAAAAACACTCCATGGTTAACTTCGTATGTTTTCACTAGACTACAGAAAAGAATCCTGGGTTTGAAACTTAATTTTATATGTTAATGTTACCTCTGTATTCAAAGTTAATGCAAAATGACAAGCTATAAGTAAACTATAATTCTAACTGAGGTGAATTTAATTTTTTTTTTTTAGAGGACCATTATCAAAAGACAGCACTTTGAATTTAAGAGCATCTACTCCTTATTGTAAGGATTGTCCAATAAAAGGTGAAAATTCCTAATTACAAACAGTACTTACATAAGCAATACTTCAAGAGACTCAAGGTAAAAATATGTACCTACTTTGATATCTATTTCACTTAGTTTTCCTGTAACACCAATAAATTATTCAACAAGGAATTAAGGAATGTGTCAAGATCAGTTGTCCTTGTCCTTAATGAGTGATTTTAACTTCCCAGATGTCAACTGGGAATATCATACAGCGGACACAAGTAGGTCCAGGAAATTCCTGAAGCATGTTGAAGACAACTTCTTGGTGCAGGTACTAAGGGAGCCGACTAGGAAAGGTGTTCTCCTAGATTCATTGTTTGTAAATAGAGAGGGACTCGTGGGCAAAGTGGTGATTGGTGGCTGTCTTGGTCACAGTGACCATGAAGTAGTTGAGTTTCAAATTCTTGGAGACAGAAGAAAAACTGCCAGCAAAACTTTGACCCTGGATATGGGGAGAGTAGACTTCAGGCTGCTGAAGGAGCTAGTTAGTAAGGTCCCCTGGTAATGTGCTTTTCAAAGTATTTGGGTCCATGAATGCTGGTCACTTTTTAAGAGTCATCTATTAAGAGCGCAGGAGCAGGCAATTCCAAAGTGTTGGAAGTCAAACAAGCAGAGCAGAAGGCTGACTTGGATGAGCAGGGATCTTCTAGAACTTAGGCAGAAAAGGAACGTGTACGGACAAAGGACAGGTGAGGACTACAGAGATGCTGTTCGCCACCGTAGGGAGAAAATTTGTGTGGCCAAAGCTCGATTAGAGTTCAAGCTGGCCAGCACTGTGAAAGACAACAAAAAGGGCTTTTTAAAATATGTTAACAGCAAAGGAGGATCAGAGATAACATCAATCCGTTGCTTGACAAAGTCAGTCACCTCACAAATAGGGACTGTAGACAAAGCAGAACCATTTAATGCCGCCTTTGCCTCTCTCTAACACCAATGATGGGCCCTGGGACTCTGAGAGCCCTATGTTGGAAGACCATGACTGGGGGAATGATAAACTCCCAGCCAACCCTGAATTTGTTTCAAGACTTGCTGCTCCAGTTGGATGAGCATAAGTCTATGAGGCCTGATGGGATTCATCCCAGGGTAATGAAATCGCTGGCCAATGTTATCACGGAACCTCTCTCCATTATTTTGTTGTTCAGAGGGACCTTGACAGGCTTAAGAGGTGGGCATGTGCAAACTGCATGAAGTTCAACAAAGCCAAGTGCAAGGTCCTGCACGTGGGTTGGGGCAATCCCAAGCACAACTACAGACTGGGCAGAGAATGGATTGAAAGCAGCCCTGAGGAGAAGGACTTGGGGGTGTTGGTTGATGAAAAGATCAACGTGAGCCGGCAACGCGTGCTTGCAGCCCAGAAAGCCAACTGTATCCTGGGCTGCATCAAAAGAACCATGACCAGCAGCAAGTCGAGGGAGGTGATTCTGCCCCTCTATTCTGCTCTCGTGAGACCCCACCTGGAGTACTGCATCCAGCTCTGGGGCCCCCAACATAAGAACGACATGGAGCTGTTGGAAGGACTCCAGAGGAGGGCCACGAAGATGATCAGAGGGCTTGGAGCACCTCTCCTATGAGGACAGGCTGAGAGAGTTGGGGTTGTTCAGCCTGGAGAAGAGAAGGCTCCGGGGAGATCTAATTGAAGCCTTCCAGTACCTGAAGGGGGCCTTACAGGGAAGCTGGAGAGGGACTGTTTATCAGGGAGTGTAGTGACAGGACAAGGGGTAATGGGTTTAAGCTGAAGGAGGGTCGACTTAGATTAGATATTAGAAAGAAATTCTTTACTGTGAGAGAGTGGTGAGGTACTGGAACAGGTTGCCCAGAGAGGTTGTGGATGCCCCCTCCCTGGAAGTGTTCAAGGCCAGGTTGGATGGGGCTTTGGGCAACGTGGTCTAGTGGAGGGTGTCCCTGCCTGTGGCAGGGGGGTTGGAACTAGATGATCTTTGAGGTCCCTTCCAACCCAAACCATTCTATGATTCTATTTTTCAATGGTCTTGGGAGTCTGGAGAGGTCCCGGTTGACTGGAAGCTGGCAAATGTTGTCCCAATTTTCAAGAAGGGTAAGAAGGAAGACCCTGGTAATTACAGGCCTGTCAGTCTCACTTCAGTGCCTAGTAAAATTATGGAGAAGGTTATTCTGGGAGTTATTGAAAAACACTTGAGAGACAATGCAGACATTGGTCATAGCCAGCACAGGTTCACGAGGGAAGAGTCCTGCTTAACTAACTTAATTTCCCTTTATGACAAGGTCACCCATCTAGTTGACCAAGGGAAGTCAGTAGACCTGGGGTGTTTTTTTCTGGATTTTAGCAAAGCTTTTGATACTGTCTCTCACATTATCCTTCTGGACAAAATGTCCAGCATACAGCTAGAGAAGTCCATAATACAATGGGCGAACAATTGGCTGACGAGTCGGACTCAAAGAGTTATAGCAAATGGGGTTACATCAGGCTGGCTGCCAGTCACCAGTGGGGTTCCCCAGGGCTCAGTTTTAGGGCTAATGCTCTTCAATGTTTTTATAAATGATCTGGACACAGGAATCGAATGTACATTAAGTTTGCCAGGGATATTAAACTAGAAGGAGCTGTGGACTCCCTTGAGGGTAGAGAGACCTTACAGAGAGATCTGGATAGACTAGAGAGCTGGGCAATCACCAACCATATGAAGTTTAATAAGAGCAAGTCCCGGATTCTCCCCCTGGGACAGGGTAATCCTGGTTATACATACAAATTGGGGAACAAGAGTCTGGAGAGCAGCCTGCAGAAAGAGATTGGGAGGTTTGGGTTGATGGTAAGTTGAATATGAGTCAACAGTGTGCCCTGGAAGCCAACTGGGCCAACCAGGTCCTGGGGTGCATCAAGCACAGCATAGCTAGCTGGTTGAGGGAGGTGATTGTCCTCCTCTACACTGCACTGGTGCGACCCCACCTCGAGTACTGTGTGCAGTTTTGGGTGCCTCAACATAAGAAGGACGTAAAACTATTAGAGTGTGTCCAGAGGAGAGTGACCAAGATGGTGAAAAGTCTCAAGGGCAAGACTTATGAGGAGCGGCTGAGGTCACTTGGCTTGTTCAGCTTGGAGAAAAGAAGGCTGAGGGGTGACCTCATTGCAGTCTACAACTTCCTCAAGGGGGAAGCAGAGGGGACAGTGCTGATCTCTCTGGTGACCAGCAATAGGACACATGGAAATGGAATGAAGCTACATCAGGGGAAGTTCAAATTGGACATTAGGAAAAGATTCTTCACTGAGAGGGTGGTTGGTCACTGGATCAGGCTCCCCAGTGAAGTGGTCATGGCACCAAGTTTGTCAGAGTTCAAGGAGCATCTGGACAACGCTCTTAGTCATATGGTTTAGTGTTAGGTAGTCTTGCGAGGAGCAGGGAGTTGGACTCAATGATCCTTATGTGTCCCTTCCAACTTGAGATCGTCTATGATTCTACCTGTATAACCCAGATGCAGAAGTTGCATTGTGCTAGGTATTGTAGTTAAACTCATCTTGGAGCAGCGCGTATCTTGTATCTGAAAACATAACAGATGTTTTGTGTGCTATATACTTTAAAAATATCTGACCTTCAAGCCCTTTAGGTAAAATGAAAGTAAAAGAGTTCATTGGAAGAGATAAGGCATAGATCAGGAAAGTTGAACCAAAATGCTGATGAATGGTATGGCTTTAAAATACAAGGAGAGAAAAGCCAGTAATCAGATACAGTAAAAGCAGCCAAGTGATGAAAGAGATGAGCCTAAAAACTAGAATGATAACCTAGGAGAATGGATTCTAAGACTAACAAGTTTAACATCTAGGACACCTAGTTAAGAACCAATTCAATAATCAGTGAGAGAGGATAGACAAAACCATTAAAAAAATCACTCAAACATAATGCAAGCTTTGTCTTTTTCAAGCTAGAGAGCTCAAGAAAGGTTCACAGTTGTTGGCTCCCAGTTTTCTAAACTGTTATATATGAAGGGTAAGCAAATAAATTCCTTTGGAACATATTTAATACACTGCTTCAGTCTTGCAGCTTTTATCTGTCAAATACCTTGAGTACTTTAATGACTGTACAGTAAAGCTTACAACTCTCCATAAGCACCTCCACATCTAATGAGGGAGTGAGAAAGGAAACCAGAAAAAACGCATACCTTGTGTTGTTCTATTGCATCTACCCACTGTTGTCTGTGGTCTGGGTCCTGAGCTCGGAGATACCAAACACTATCGTTTACACTAATATCAAATCTGCATTCGTCAAAGTCATGGGGCTGTGAAAGAAAAGTGTAAGAATAGCTAAAATTATCAACATGATCAACAATATCTCACATGCTAAAATACTGCAATTAGAGAAACTGATTGATATTGCCTTGAATTCATCCTAGATTCTAAACTCCGTTTTACATAGCTGTCTCAAATAATGAGCTAACATACACTTCCCATAATGAAAAATGCCAGTCTTCTGAAACAGAAAAGTTTAGTACATTCTTATTAAATAAATTTGTCATGAAAAAGTTCCACACAAACATTGACCAAATCATCATACTTCCAAAGGAATCCTTTAGCAAACTAACTAGTGGACACAGCCAGGAAAATACACCTTTTTCTTTTAATTTCAAAGCAGGAAAGAGAAATTAAGGTTATTGCTATCAATATTGATTTTAGATGGAAGGAATACATACACTGTAGCAAAAAGCACCAAGATATAACCATAAAAGCAGACTATAGCAAAATGACAAGGCAGGCAGGCAACTAAAGGAAGCTGTGGCACCCTCTGCCTCAACTATCTTCACTAAGACAATATTGTCAGATAATTGGGAGCAACATGCAATCCCTTCCCATATCACCACTCGAATGCATCTAACTTTCAGTTCACATGCCTCAAATACGAAAAAGCTTTTACTAGCATTACAGCGAAGCTGGTAAGGAAAGTACAAGGGAACAAAACAATGATCTAATCTGCCCTGTGCCTTGACACTGTCAGTTCAAAGTTACTCCCTAGCAAACATCCAACACAGAGCACAACTTTTTTTTTTTCCTCCCTTCATTGAAAACTATTTCTTAACAAAGCATAACACAGGTATAGCTGAAAACCTTTTTGAATACAAAGAAAAGCTACACATACAAGTAACCACAAGAAGATATCAGGCTCTAAGGTTAATGCAAATTATGTGATCTGAAAGACCATAAATATTGATTCCTGATATCAAAGACAAGACTACGCATGTTAATATCCTTTATACAACATAAGAACTGCTCTGTGAATACATTCATCTTGCAGACAACTAAAGCACTGTGGATCACTTGTGAAACACTCCACAAAAGAAAACCTAAAAGCAAGTCTCATTTGTTGTGTCATGCACAACAGTTCAGTGTCAGTGAGCACTATTTTCTAAGGATCTGGAAATCAGAAGCTACTTACAGATAATACACAATCTTTCTTGTTTAACTATATTAAGGAGGAAAAAAGGTAAAACAGAACTAGCAAATAAAAAATTATCTAGGAAGAGTTTAACAAAGTACTTGAAGCTTCACCTTTTTTTTTTTAATAGCTTCACATATTTGATCAAGCATCTTAAGTTCAATTTAAAGAAATTTAAACTTCCCACAGAAAAAAAAAATCCAGCAACTGACAAAGCTGACAATCAAGTGAATTAAGTGCAGCTACTAATTCCCTCAACACCTGACCATCTCAATTCAATTCAAACAACTTTAAAAACTAGTTATATATGCTGCTTTCCCTTCACTGAACCAAAGAACATAAGGATGTAAGGGACATCAAGTCTTCTAGTCCAAGTCCCTCTTTTTCAAACTGCATTTGCTACATTATTATTACTATATATGAGAAAGATGTTTATCTGCTTTAGGACAGCAAGCCTGCCACATCAATGTGTCAGGCTTATAAGCCTGTTTCCAGCCACCCCTCTGCCAGGACCTCCTTTAACCATGTGGTAAGGGATATGCACCTACAACAATGGAAGATTCTCCAAAAAAATCACCCCAAAAATCAAGTGTACAAGAATTGGTTATCAAAGTTTTTCCTGCCATGACAGTATTCCTCTGCTCAGTCTTTCTCTCTGAGGCCCTTTGGGAGGAGTTAAAAGCAATTACATGCTATGCAGTTAGAAAGACTTGCCAAAACTAATCTTAAAAGCCTGTAGTACTACTGATTCTATGCTTCCATTCAAAACTTATTCTAGTGAACAACGATTCTTGCTGTAAATTTTTTTCCTTCATCTCTAACCTGAACATCTTTTACTGTGATTTAAGACCATTACTTCTCTGCCCTTTTCAAATGCAGGTTTATGTATTCTCTTTCTTTGCATAACAACTTTTAATATATTTGAAAAACTAAGCCCTGTTGCTATCACAAGGAAGGGAAATGTTTTCCTTGAGGTGTAGCTAAAATTTTTAAACACCTGGGCTGTTCACTGCATGCATACTTCTGCATTACCTATAGTTAAGAGGCTAGATCACATAAAAATCAGGTCTATCCTCACCTCACTACAATTTCATATTACAAAAAAGCCAGCTGAACAGATAGTCCTGTTAAATAAGTTGCTTAAAGATAAGGAATCTCCACTAGCAATGCTAAAGAAAGCTTGAAAAGGAAGTTAGGTAGAAGATACATGATTTGCTCTTCACAAATCCATGTGTATTGGGTTTGCATGGCAAGGTTTTGGTAGCAGGGGGGCTACAGGGGTGGCTTCTGCGAGAAGCTGCTAGAAGCTTCCCTCATGTCCAATAGAGCCAATGCCAGCCAGCTCCAAGACAGACTTGTCACTGGCCAAGGCCGAGCCAATCAGCAACAGTGCTAGTGCCTCTCTGATAACATATTAAAGAAAGAGGGGGAAAAAAACCCACCAAAAGCAATTGTAGCCAGAGAGAGGAGTGAGAATATGAGAGAAACAACCCTGCAGACACCAAGGTCAGTGCAGAAGGAGGGGGAGGAGGTGCTCCAGGCACCAGAGCAGAGATCCCCCTGCAGCCCATGGTGAAGACCATGGTGAGGCAGGCTGTCCCCCTGCAGCCCATGGAGGTTAATAGTGGAGCAGATATCCACCTGCAGCCCATAGAGGACCCTATGCCAGAGCAGGTGGAGACACCTGAAGGAGGCTCTGACCCTATGGGAAGCCCATGCTAGAGCAGGCTCCCCCTGGCAGGACCTGTGCACCCATGGAGAGAGGAGCCCACACCAGAGCAGGTTTGCTGGCAGGACTTGTGACCTCGTGGGGGATCCACGCTGGAGCAGAGTGTTCCTGAAGGTCTGCACCCTCTGAAAGACCCCCACGCTGGAGCAGTTTGTGAAGAACTGTAGCCCATGGGAAGGACTCATGTTGGAGAACTGTCTCCTGTGGGTGAGACCCCACAATGGAGCAGGGGAAGAGTGTGAGGAGTCCTTCCCCTGAAGATGAAGGAGCAGCAGAGACAACCTGTGATGAACTGACTGCAACTCCCCAATTCCCCATCCCCCTGTGCCACTGGGGGGGGAGGAGGTGGAAAATTCAGGAGTGAAGTTAAGCCCGGGAAGGAGGGAGAGGGTAGGGGAAGGTGTTTTCTAAGATTTGGTTTTATTCTCTCATTGCTCTACTCTGATTTGTTTGATAATAAATAAAAATAGTTTTCCCAAGTTGAGTCTGTTTTGCCTATGATGGTAATGGGTGAATGATCTCTCCCTGTCCTTATCTCAACCCACAAGCCTGTCATTATATTTTCTCTCCCCTATCCAGCTGAGGAGGGGGAGTGATAGAGTGGCTTTGGTGGACACCTGGTGTTCAGCTAGGGTCAACCCACCACAGCATGTTACCTATTTACCATCTTTAGTACTTATTAATTGCCTATTTTCCATATTTTTTTCTGGCAACTGAAATGAAACCCACTATTTCCCTCCTTTTCCTGTGTGTTTTTTAAAGACAGGTTCTACCATAAGAACCCTGAATTCACTGAACATTAAAGTTCTCCAATATACATTTTACCAAGAGCAAATAAAACATCTGAATCACATTACCTGTTCTTTTCTTAACCCAGAACAGGTCCACTTGTTACCAATTAACCCTTTTCTCAACCAAGAATGAGTTCATATTTCATTTTCATTGATAACTTGGCAGATAAATGCATAATTTTTTAGTATCATATTCTCCTCCCCACTGATTTCTGGACAAACTTCCTTGGTTTCCCTCTTGTTATAAATGCTTTTATTGTTTTCTGTAGCTGCATCTAGCAGAGACCACAAAGCCTTATTCACCACTTCTCAGGTCTGTCCTTTATTCTTCTAGCATCCTCCTCAGACTAGTTTGAGCCTCCCCTTACAGTTGCTTCAAGTTTTTCCATTTCTCTTCCCTTTACTTTCTTCTTGTACATCTCACCTAATTTCATTTAGATGTCCTTTTATCTGAAGTTCACTGTTTCTAGCCTAGTGTTCACTATCTTCTACATGCTCAGAAGGAATTATAAAATGGTATAATTCTTAGCCAGCCACCTGACAAGACATTGCAGGAAAACCAGCAATTTTCAAGTATAACAAGCTACAGACCTGTGTTGAGGCCAGGATATGTCCTATTACTCTTTCACAAGCAACACAAGTGTCCTGGTTCTGGCTAGGATAGAGTTAATTTCACAAGGAGCCAGGACAGGTGAGCCAGGCTGGCCGGGGGCTATTGGGGTAGGGGTGGGTTCCGTGTGGCTCCTGGACCGGAGTGTCCGGTTGGTCCATCTTGAGATCAGTAAATTGCTTTCTGTTATCACCCATTGTGAATATCTGTTATCAGCACTGTTGTTGATTGTTTTCCCTCTCCCTTGCTGTCCCAGTAAACTGCCCTTATCCCAACCCTCGAGGCTTTGCCTTTGTTTTTCCGTTCTCCTCCACATCCCGCGGGGGGAGGGGTGAGCGAGCGGCGCGTGGCACTTAGCTACCGGCTGGGGCTAACCACATCAGTCCTTTTTGGTGCCCAACATGGGGCTCGAGGGGTTGTGATAACAACAAGTCTAACCCAAGTGTGTTAAAACAAAGTTGTTGTAAGCATTTATGATGTCATTTATGATGTCATTGAAACAGTCACTGGTCATAATGATGTTCTGTTTGGTCACATGGCTCTGGTTTGTAAACCCGTGTTTACTCTATGTAATCCCTGCGGTGCTGTTTATCACCTCTGGAAGAGGGGTTCCTGTTCTCATATTGTTGCATTGTGCAATATCAACTTATGATATCATCAATGGTCATGAGTCTGAGCTGGTACTTGTATGTAGCATTTCTGTCATGCCCATACCTCGGTCAACATCTTTCAGAATTGATTAATAATTGCACCCAATCTATGGGGAAGATGGGGGGGATACCTTCTCCCACTCTTTCACCGCCCCTTTTCCCTTTTGGTTGGTTACAACAATTTTTGAAGAATTTTGAATACCCTTGTGTCCTGGTTTCAGCTGAGAGGGTTGATTTTCTTCATAGTAGCTAGTATGGGGATATGTTTTGGAATTGTGCTGGAAACAGCATTGATAATATAGAGATGTTTTTGTTATATGGACCTATTGTTGAGCAGTGTTTACACGGGGCCAAGGCCTTTTCTGCTTCTCACACTGCCCTGCCAGCAGGATGGCTGGGGGCGCACAAGAAGTTAGAAGGGGACACAGACAGGACAAGTGACCCCAACTGACAAAAGGGATATTCCATACTATATGGCATCACGCTCAGTTTATAAGGAGCTTGGGGGGGGACACCATTCGGAGCGATGGCATTTGTCTTCCCAAGTAACCGATACGCATAACAGAGCCCTGCTTTCCTGGGGATGGCTGAACACCTGCCTGCCCATGGGAAGTGGTGAATGAATTCCTTGCTTTGCTTGTGTGCGTGGCTTTTGCTTTACCTATTAAACTGCCTTTATCTCAACCCACAAGTTTTCTCACTTTAACTTTTCCAATTCTCTCCCCCATCCTGACGAGGGGGAGCGAGCGAGCAGCTGTGTGATGCTCAGCTGCTAGCTGGGGTAAAACCACAACACCTTGGAATGTTCAGGCCAGTATATTACTATTGCTAGGTCTCCTGAATGTTTTCCAAGTCCTGTTCAGGGTTAGCAAAAATTGTTTCAAGAGTACCACCCAGGGATCTTCCCTGAGGCTGAAGGGTCAGGGCTGGCATGGCATGTGGGAGAGTATGGGTGGGTATCTAGAGACATTCTCACCCCCAATGGCTTGGAGCTTCACTCCTGAACAACTGCCAGACCCTGATAAAATGGTAGAATATTTGAAAGGAAAATGTTGTGGCTATTCTAAGGAGACACAACTTAATGCGCTGTGCTGGGCCCTGGCCACAATCTATCAAACACTGCTTGATATTAGACAGCACCATCCAGAGGGAGAGAGCGGACCCACAGGCACTGCAGCTACCCAAACCCCCGCAACAGGCACTGTAGCCGAGCCAAAAGATCAACCCATACCAGTATCAGTTGCCCCTATACACAAAAAGAAATACACAAGGAAATCTGTTCCCTTAGTGAAAGATGATGATGAACGGGGACCATCACGAGAACAAGAAGAAGAGCCAGAACCAGAAGTGATCACCCGATCCCTGTCCCTGAGGGAGCTGCGAGATATGCGAAAAGATTTCAGCCACCTTCCAGGGGAGCACATCATTACATGGCTGCTCCGATGCTGGGATAAAGGGACCAGTAGCCTGGAATTAGAGGGCAGGGAGGCCAAGCAGCTGGGATCCCTGTCTAGGGAAGGGGGCAGTGACAAGGCAATTGGGAAGAAGGCACAAGCCCTCAACCTCTGGAGGCGACTCCTGTCAAGCATGAGGGAAAGGTATCCCTTCAGCGAAGATGTCATATGTCGGCCAGGCAAGTGGACCACCATGGAGAGAGGTATCCAGTACCTGAGGGAATTAGCTGTGCGGGAGATGGTTTATTATGATCCGGACAATGCACAGTTGCCCACAGACCCTGATGAAGTCCACTGTACCCGACCCATGTGGCGAAAATTTGTACGAAGTGCACCAGCGTCATATACCAACTCACTGGCAATAATGGACTGGAAAGGCAAAAAGGAACCCACAGTGGATGAAGTGGCTGGCCGACTCCGGCAGTATGAAGAGAGCCTTTTTTCCTCACTCATCTCGGCTGTGGAGAAACTGTCCCAGGACGTCCAGCAACTCAAAGAGGATATATCTTACTCCCCACCTGCACAGACCCATATTTCAGCTGTTAGGAGTAAGCGTTTTTCTGCTCCGGAGAGGGGATATAGAGCATACACACCACGAGGTATCCTGTGGTTTTACCTGCGTGACCACGGAGAAGGCATGAGGAAATGGGATGGGAAGCCCACCTCAACCCTGCGGGCACGCGTACATGAGCTACAAGGCAAGACAGCTGTAAGAAGGGACTCTTCCAGAACGAATGCTGCTCCTGTTTCCACCAGGCAGCCCCCCAGATCAAATGAAAGGCCTGATCACACTTATAATCCTCTTGAAGGGACTTCTAAGTCCTTTCTGCAAGAGGTGAGTAGTGAATATGATGAGCAGGATTGGAGGGGCCCTGCCTCCAGCCAGGTGGAGGAAAGGGACAATAGGGTTTATTGGACTGTGTGGATCCAATGGCCTGGCACATCAGACCCATAGGAGTACAAGGCCCTAGTAGACACTGGTGCACAGTGTACCCTAATGCCATCCAGCTATGAAGAGGCAGAACCCATCTCTATTTCTGGAGTGACAGGGGGATCCCAACAGTTGACTCTGTTGGAGGCTGAAGTAAGTCTAACTGGGAATGAGTGGCAAAAGCACCCCATTGTGACTGGGCCAGAGGCTCCGTGCATCCTGGGCATAGACTACTTCTGGAGGGAGTATTTCAAAGATCCAAAAGGCTACCAGTGGGCTTTTGGAATAGCTGCCTTGGAAGCAGAGGAAATTAAACAGCTGTCTAACTTGCCTGGTCTCTTGGAGAACCCTTCTGTTGTGGGGTTGCTGAGGGTTGAAGAGCAACAGGTGCCAATTGCTACCACAACTATGCACCAGCAGCAATACCACACCAACAGAGACTCCCTGGTTCCCATCCACAAGCTAATTCATCAACTGGAGGATCAGGGAGTGATCAGCAGAACCCACTCACCCTTATTCTCACCAATAAGGAGGGCCTGGTAGGGGATGTGAAACTCAAGGATAGCCTTGGCTGCAGTGACCACAAAATGGTGGAATTCAGGATCCTCAGGGCAGCGAGGAGAGCATGCAGCAAGCTCACTACCCTGGACTTCAGGAGAGCAGACTTTGGCCTCTTCAGGGATCTGCTTGGTAGAATATCATGGGACAAAGCCCTGGAAGGAAGAGGGGCCCCAGACAGCTGGCTAATATTCAAGGGTCACCTCCTCCAAGCTCAGGAGCGATGCATCCCAACAAAGAGCAAGTCAAGCAAAAACACTCAGAGGCCCCCGTGGATGAACAAGGAGCTCCTGGGCAAAGTCAAACAAAAAAAGGAAGCCTTCAGAGGGTGGAAGCAAGGGCAGGTAGCCTGGGAGGAATACAGAGAAACTGTCCGAGCAGCCAGGGATCAGGTTAGGAAAGCCAAAGCCCTGATAGAGATTAGTCTGGCCAGGGATGTCAAGGACAACAAGAAAAGCTTCTATAGCTATATGTGGTGGGTTGACCCTGGCTGAGGGCCAGGTGCCCACCAGAGCTACTCTATCACTCCCCTCCTTCATTAGGCAGGGGAGAAAAAGCACAGTGAAAAGCTTGTGGGTCAAGATAAGGACAGGGAGAGATCATTCACTAATTATCATCACGAGCAAAACAGACTGAACTTAGAGAGGGAATTCATCTAATCTGGTACTAAGCAAAACACAGTAGAGCAATGAGAAATAAAATCAAATCTTAAAAACACCTCCCCCCACCCCTCCCATCTTCCCCGGGCTCAACTTCACTCCCGGCTTCAAACTCCGCCCCCCCACCTCAGCAGCACAGGGGGACAGGGAATGGGGGTTACGGTCAGTTCATCGCATGGTGTTTCTGCCGCTCCTTCCTCCTCAGGGGGAGGACTCCTCTCATCATTCCCCTGCTCCAGCGTGGGGTCCCTCTCATGGGAGACAGTCCTTCACGAACTTCTCCAACGTGAGTCTCTCCCACGGGCTACAGTCCTTCACAAACTGCTCCAGCGTGGGTCTCTCCCACGGGGTGCAGACCTTCAGGAGCAAACTGCTCCAGTGTGGGTCCCCCACGGGGTCACAAGTCCTGCCAGCAAACCTGCTCCAGTGTGGGCTCCTCTCTCCACAGGTCCTGCCAGGAGCTTGCTCCAGTGTGGGCTTCCCACAGGCCACAGCCTCCTTCAGGTGTCTCCACCTGCTCTGACATGGGGTCCTCCACAGGCTGCAGGTGGAATCTCTACACCCCCTCATCCTTCCTCCATGAGCTGCAGGGGGACAGTCTGCTTCACCATGGTCTTCACCACAGGCTGCAGGGGGATCTCTGCTCCAGCACCTGGAGCACCTCCTCCCCCTCCTTCTTCACTGACCTTGGTGTCTGCAGAGTTTCTTACATCTTCTCACTCCTCTCTCTGGCTGCAAAAGCTCTCTCTAACTGTTTTTCTCTTTCTTAAATATGTTATCACACAGGCGCTGATTGGCTTGGCCTTGGCCAGTGGCGGGTCCGTCTTGGAGCCGGCTGGCATTGGCTCTATCAGACACAGGGGAAGCTTCTAGCAGCTTCTCACAGAAGCCACCCCTGTAGCCCCCCCGCTACCAAAACCAACACACTATGTCAGTGATAAAAGGATGACAAGGGAAAATGCGGGTCCCCTCCGGAATGAAATGGGTGACCTGGTTACCCAGGATATGGAGAAGGCTGAGTTACTCGGTGACTTCTTTGCCTCAGTCTTCACTGGCAAGTGCTTGAGCCACACTGCCCAGGTCACAGAAGGCAGGGACTGGGAGAATGCAGAACCGCCCACTGTAGGAGAAGATCAGGTTCGAGACCATCTAAGGAACCTGAAGGTGCACAAGTCCATGGGACCTGATGAGTTGCATCCGAGGGTCTTCAGGGAACTGGCAGATCAAGTGGCCAGGCCACTCGCCATCATATTTGACAAGTCCTGGCAGTCCGGCGAAGTTCCCGTTGACTGGAAAAGGGGAAACATAACACCCATTTTTAAGAAGAGTAAAAAAGACCACCCAGAGAACTACAGTCTGGTCAGTCTCACCTCCGTGCCCTGAAAGATCATGGAGCAGACCCTCCTGGGGACTATGCTCAGGCACATGGAAAACAAGGAGGTGATTGGTGACAGCCAACACAGCTTCACTAAGGGCAAATCGTGCCTGACCAACTTGGTGGCCTTCTATGACTGGGGTTACAACACTGCTGGATAAGGGAAGGGCAGCTGACGTCATCTACCTGGACTTGTGCAAGGCATTTGACACTGTCCCACACAACATCCTTGTCTCTACATTGGAGACACACTGATTCGATGGATGGACCACTCGGTGGATAAGGAATTGGCTGGATGGTCACACTCAAAGAGTTGCGGTCAAGGGCTCAATGTCCAAGTGGAGAACAGTGACGAGTGGTGTTCCTCAGGGGTCGGTACTGGGACAAGGGCACTGTTCAACATCTTTGTCGGCGACATGGACAGCGGGATCGAGTGCACCCTCTGCAAGGTTGCTGATGACACCAAGCTGTGTGGTGTGGTCGACACGCTGGAAGGAAGGGATGCCATCCAGAGGGACCTTGACAGGCTGGAGAGGTGGGCCCATGCGAACTGCATGAAGTTCAACAAGGCCAAGTGCAAGGTCCTGCACGTGGGTTGGGGCAACCCCAAGAACAACTATATAGGCTGGGCGAGGAATGGATTGAAAGCAGCCCTGAGGAGAAGGACTTGGGGGTGTTGATTGATGAGAAGCTCAACATGAGGCAGCAGTGTGCGCTTGCAGCCCAGAAAGCCAACCATGTCCTGGGCTGCATCAAAAGAGGTGTGACCAGCAGGTCGAGGGAGGTGATCCTGCCCCTCTACTCCGCTCTGGTGAGACCCCACCTGGAGTACTGCATCCAGCTCTGGGGTCCCCAGTACAGGAGAGACATGGAGCTGTTGGAAGGACTCCAGAGGAGGGCCATGAAGATGATCAGAGGACTGGAGCACCTCTCCTATGAGGACAGGCTGGGAGAGTTGGGGTTGTTCAGCCTGGAGAAGAGAAGGCTCCGGGGAGATCTAATTGAAGCCTTCCAGTACCTGAAGGGGGCCTACAGGAAAGATGGGGAGGGACTGTTGATCAGGGAGTGTAGTGACAGGACAAGGGGTAATGGGTTTAAGCTGAAGGAGGGTCAACTTAGATTAGATATTAGAAAGAAATTCTTCACTGTGAGGGTGGTGAGGTACTAGAACAGGTTGTCCAGAAAGGTTGTAGAGGCCCCCTCCCTGGAAGTGTTTGAGACCAGGTTAGATGAGGCTTTGGGCAATGCACTCTAGTGGAGGGTGTCCCTGCCCATGGCAGGGGGGCTGGAACTAGATGATCTTTAAGGTCCCTTCCAACCCTAACCATTCTATGATTTAACAGTCCCATACGGCCAGTGCAGAAGTCTAATGGAGGATGGAAGCTGACAGTAGACTATCATGGCCTGAATGAAGTCACACCGCCGATGAGTGCTGCTGTGCCAGACATGCTGGAACTTCAATATGAACTGGAGTCAAAGGCAGCCAAGTGGTATGCCACCATTGATATAGCCAATGCATTTTTCTCAATCCCTTTGGCAGCAGAGTGCAGGCCACGGTTTGCCTTCACTTGGAGGGGTGTCCAATACACCTGGAATCGACTGCCCCAGGGGTGGAAACACAGCCCCACCATTTGCCATGGACTGATCCAGACTGCACTGGAAAAGGGTGAAGCCCCAGAGCACCTGCAATACATTGATGACATCATTGTATGGGGCAACTCAGCAGAGGAAGCTTCTGAGAAAGGGAAGAAAATAATCCAAATCCTGCTGCAGGCTGGCTTTGCCATAAAACGAAGTAAGGTGAAGGGGTCTGCGCAGGAAATCCAGTTTTTAGGAATAAGGTGGCATGATGAGCAGCATCAGATCCCAATGGATATTATCAACAAAATAGCAGCCATGTCTCCACCAAGCAGCAAAAAGGAAACACAGGCTTTCTTAGGTCCTGTGGGTTTCTGGAGAATGCACATTCCAGATTACAGTCTGATAGTAAGCCCTCTCTATGATATAATCTGGAAGAAGAATGATTTCAATAAGGCCCTGAGCAAGGACAAGCTTTTGAACAAATTAAACAGGAAATAGTTCATGCCGTAGCTCTTGGGCCAGTCCGGGCAGGACCAGATGTGAAAAATGTGTTCTACACTGCAGCTGGGGAGAATGGCCCTACCTGGAGTCTCTGGCAGAAAGCACCAGGGGGCACTCGAGGTCGACCCCTGGGGTTTTGGAGTCAGGGATACAGAGGATCCGAGGCCCGCTACACTCCAACAGAAAAGGAGATATTGGCAGCCTACGAAGGGGTTCGAGCTGCTTCAGAGGTGATTGGTACTGAAGTACAGTTCCTCCTGGCACCCCAACTGCCAGTGCTGGGCTGGATGTTCAAAGAGAGGGCTCCTTCTACACACCATGCAACCGATGCTACATGGAGGAAGTGGGTTGCGCTGATCACACAGCGGGCTCGAATAGGAAGCCCCAGTCGTCCAAGAATTCTGGAAGTGATCACAGACTGGCCAGAAGGGAAAGATTTCGGAATGTCGCCAGAGGAGGAGGTGACATGTGCTGAAGAAGCCCCACTGTATAATACACTAACAGAAGATGAGAAACCATATGCCCTCTTCACTGATGGGTCCTGTCGCATCGTGGGAAAGCATCAAAGGTGGAAGGCCGCTGTATGGAGTCCTACACAGCAACTTGCAGAAGCTGCTGAAGGACAAGGTGAATTGAGCCAGTTTGCACAGGTGAAAGCCATCCAGCTGGCTTTAGACATTGCTGAAAGAGAAAAGTGGATGGTGCTCTACCTCTCTACTGACTCATGGATGGTGGCCAATGCCCTGTGGGGGTGGTTGTACCAATGGAATCAGAGCAACTGGCAACGCAGAGGCAAACCCATCTGGGCTGCCCCACTGTGGTAAGATATTGCTGCCTGGCTAGAGAAGCTGGTTGTAAAGGTACGTCATGTAGATGCCCACGTACCCAAGAGTCAGCCCACTGAGGCACATCAGAACAACCAGCAGGTGGATCAGGCTGCCAAGATTGAAGTGGCTCAGGTGGATTTGGACTGGGAACATAAGGCTGAGTTATTTCTAGCTCTGTGGGCCCATGACACCTCAGGCCATCAAGGAAGAGATGCAACATATAGATGGGCTTGTGATCGAGGGGTGGACTTGAGCATGGACGCCATCTCACAGGTCATCCATCAATGTGAAACATGCTGTGCAATCAAGCAAGCCAAGTGGGGAAAACCTCTGTGGTATGGAGGATGATGGCTGAAATATAAATATGGGGAAGCATGGCAAAGTCGACTACACCACGCTCCCACAAACCCGCCAAGGCAAGTGTTATGTTCTTACAATGGTGGAAGCAACCACTGGATGGCTGGAAACATACCCTGTGCCCCATGCCACTGCCCGGAACACTATCCTGGGTCTTGAAAAGCAAGTCCTGTGGCAACATGGCACCCCAGAGAGAATTGAGTCAGACAATGGGACTCATTTTTGGAACAACCTCATAGACACCTGGGCCAATGAGCATGGTATTGAGTGGGTGTATCACATCCCCTATCATGCACCAGCCTCCAGGAAAATTGAATGATACAAAGGGCTGCTAAAGACTACCCTGAGAGCAATGGCTGGTGGGACCCTCAAACACTGGAACACACAGTTAGCAAAGGCCACCTGGTTAGTTAACACTAGGGGATCTGCCAATCGAGCTGGCCCCTGCCCAATCAAAACTTCCATGCCCTGTAGAAGGGGATAAAGTTCCTGTAGTGCGCATGAAAAACATGTTGGGGTAGACAGTCTGGGTTATCCCTGCTTCAGGCAAAGGCAAGCCCATCTGCGGGATTGCTTTTGCTCAGGGACCAGGGTGCACTTGGTGGGT
Source organism: Balearica regulorum gibbericeps (assembly GCF_011004875.1). Taxonomy (NCBI): domain Eukaryota; kingdom Metazoa; phylum Chordata; class Aves; order Gruiformes; family Gruidae; genus Balearica; species Balearica regulorum. The sequence goes on from NC_046219.1 coordinate 28,293,097, forward strand.
GATGAGAAAGGATGGGGAAGTCCGGTGTGTACCCCAAGGGGATTTGATTTTGGGTGTGAATAGCCAATAAATTAAATTGCATGATGTTAATAGCGATATACTGTATCAATGGTATGACCATAAGAATCACCCAAAACTAATATGAAGGATGGACTTTGAAACTGAACCAAGTGCCACGATGATGGAACTAGAACTGACCTCAGCAACTGGTGCCCAGGAACTTCATTGAAAAATCACATCTTTGGCATCCAGACTGCAAGCATGGATCATTGCAGATACACCAGCCGTGAAAACTCCAGATGCAGCGTGCAACAATCCAGCAGCACGCACCATTGCTCCTGCCCTGAGAGACTGTAATCGTAGATGGAACCCAAAGCCATGGACTAAATGAACTCGACAGACATTTTAGAGCGATGGCCCATAGAGTAAGGCAATGAGATCTGTGAAATAATCTGGGCATGACGTAGATGGTAGAGAGTAAGGTGTGGATAATGTCCTGGTTCTGGCAAGGATAGAATTAATTTCACAAGGAGCCAGGACAGGTGAGCCAAGCTGGCCAGGGGGCTATTCCATACCATGTGACATCATGCTCACCATAAAAGGGGGCTAGTCGGGGAGGGGCAGGCTCAGCCTGGCTCTGGGAGCTGACCATCTGGTCAGTCTGTTATCACCCATTGTGAATATCTGTTATCAGTACTATTGTTGTTATTTCCTTCTCCCTTTGCTGTCCCAGTAAACTGTCCTTACCCCAACCCTTGAGGCTTTGCCTTTGTTTTTCCCTTCTCCTCCCCATCCCGCCGGGGGAGGGGTGAGGGAGCAGCAGGCATGGTGCTCAGCTGCTGGCTGGGGCTAAACCACATCAACAAGGAGGAAAAAAAAATAAAAAAAAAGAGAGGAATGTTTTAGTCACCCAGGGAAGTGAAAAAGTAAGCAGGACTCACTATCTACCCTCAGGCCCTGAAGCAGGTTGGCGAACTTCAGCTGCTTTTTCCTAACACTCCCACTCTTCAGCAGCCTCAAGCAGCATACACAAATTGAGAGGGCACTGGGAAACAAAACCCAAACTGACATGACACTGTGAATGGGAGCACCTGAAAACCTCTATAGAGTTTTCAAAGGTGAGTTTGGCAGACTTTATGAACCTGTGGCAGAGGCAGCCTCTGTATGCATGCCAAGGGCTTCTTCTAGAGCCAGCATTTCAAAGAAAAACAGCTAAATCATAATTCCATACAAGAATACGCTGCAAGAAATAGGCCTCTGGCATCGCCATACATCCTTTCTATATGCCTCCCAAAGCTTTCTTCCAAGGCACCTGCAGAGAATACTGCTGAAATAAAGGCAATTGCAAGTATTCAAGTATCCCAGATTTTTCTGTATAAAAGCAACTGATACTATCTCTTAAATTCTAAACAAGCCATTTACATGAAGAAACATTTACTTGGCTACAGTTACTGAGGAAGTCTGTAGCCAACTCAGGTCTCATGAGTCATAGCTGACTGCATTGCCACAAAATCCTTCCTGCTATACAGCTCTCAAGCCTGAGGTCTTCACGAAACAAGCTTCAGAGCACTATCTGCTTTAAAAATATTGGGTTGAGTGCTTAAGGCAAATCACACAGGGAGGTTTGAGTCATTTTTATATGTTTCATAACCTTCAAGAGTACTCCACGGGGTGGGGGGGTGGAAATAACACTTGAATAAACTTTTGCTTGCTAAACCAGTCTGTCTCACTATTCTAAATGGTATTTCTTCTTTTCTCTACAGAGGAAAGCCAGGGCAGTCCATAGCAGATGCAACTCAAGTCTGTACATCACAACTATTAAGGGTGCTTGTGCTGCTATTCCCTTCGCAGAACTAAAAACTTATCTATAGTGAAGTTATTTTAAAATTTTGAAGGTTTTTTTTGTATTAATACTGAGCAGGGCACTAGGACACACGACAAACAATGCAGGCCTACAGAAAACAATCACCATTCTTTAGTTCTCTCTCAGGCAGGAACAGCACTAGCATAAATGTGACAGACTTTTACCTATCCTAGCTCCACAGGTTTGCAGTTATTAACAAAACAATACCATATACTGCTATGAAGATAACTGCAGCTTACAATACACCAGTGTTATACACTGTAATAACATATACAAACCGAGTGAATACAAACATTGTGCTCACCTATGATAGAGAGAACTAACACTTAAGGGAAATGGCAGGACCATTAACTAGCTTAAGCCACATATCTAGTAATCTTAACCCTTACGTAAGATGTTTTAACAAGAACTAGCATAAGGAAGGGTCAAGATGACCCTTCGCTCTGCTTGCATTTTTGTAACCAATCACAAGATAAGGAGGTAGTAAATCAGAATGGAATGAACATGGAGGATTCTCTGCTAATTAGGAACCGGTCTGAGTAAGTTTTGTGGTGAAGGTGAAAAGTGCACAGTGAGGAAGACATACGGCCTTCATCCCCAAGACCCCGGCCCACGACCACCAAGAGGCACTGCGCGTGAGCAGCTGAGAGGAGTTAAAGGCGGAGACAATGGAAATGAACTCATTTGTAATAAGACCACCTTTCCGTGGAAAGATCATGAATACGTATAGGCGCTTTTTGAATATGTAACATTCTGTTGTATAAAATTCAAAGGGAATTGCCGCAATGACCCCCCGCCCCGTGCTGCCTAGCGCTGAATAAACATACCTACTTTACAACTTTCCCAGTTGTGGAGTCCGATTTTCCACACGTCACCTAATTCAGCAGTACAAAACTATTTATCCCTGAACAGTTGACATAACAGTTTTATTGGGGGGATGAGGGGTGTGATGCCAAGAAATCATCTTAATACAATATTAAGAAAAAAATTAGTATAGCTGCACACTGATTTTACCCACGGCTAAATGTGCAAACCTGTTCAGCTGCTGAATATAATTCTTGCTATTTCTAAATTCCAGTCTGTTTAAGCCATATTCCATGAAACTTCTAATGCTAATTTTCACATTCATTCTTCTAGAACACCAGATTATTTTTCTGTGGACTAAGTTATCACAGCCATAATATAAGAGAGCTATATTCATAAATGAGTAATTTCACAATAAAAGCAAAAATTAAGTCATATCTGGTTTATTTCCTCTAATAGAACTACTGCAAAATTGTGAGAAATCATTGCTTTAGAAAAGGCATTTTGTAAAGCAATGCATTTTGGTTTACTTAGGTTTTACAAAATTTTCTTAAGGGGGAGGAAAAAAAAAAAAGCTGTTTTATCAATTAATACTATGCTTGGCAAGAATTTTACCAGACAAGATAAGTCTAAAAACATGGCCTCTCATGCCCTATTAAATACTAAGAAGTATTTAGTCAAGTTAGTGTATTTCTTTATGGAGTCACTGCTCATTTTCAGAACACAGCTCATCCAAATGGTCTAACTCCTTGTTGTATCCTCCCTTAACATTATTTCCTCTGAATGAGCATCATCACTGTATTTTCCTTTAGAGACCTCTTCCCCAAAGTTGGACTACATACAGCAAAATCCTGCCTCTGCTTAGGAACAATCCTTGTCCCTTCTTATTCTGTCAAACAACTACATTAATCACAAGCTATCTCTCTGACAACTCTCTAGATTATTACAGTGGGTATACCCTAGCTAGCTGCCAGACCCCCACCCAGCCGCTCTCTCACTCCCCATCCTCAACTGTACAGGGGGAGAAAATAAGATGAAAAGCTGTGAGTCAAGATAAAGACAGGGAGATCATTTACCAATTGCCATCATGGGCAAACCAGACAAGTTGGTGAAAATTCATTTAATTTATTGCCAATTAAAAATAGAGTTCGATGGTGAGAAACAAAGACAGAACTAAAAACACAGATGCAGGGTGACTGGGGGTTGCAGTCAGTTCATAACACTTCAGCTCTGCCACTCCCTCACATTTTCCCCCTGCTCCAGCATGGTCCCTCTCCATGGCTGCAGTCCTTCAGGATAAATCTGCTCTAGCATTGGCTCTCCACAGGCTACAGCCTCCTTCAGTGCATATCCAGCTGCTACAGTGTGGGGTCCTCCACAGGCCACAGTATAGCTATCTGCTCCAGTGTGGTCCTCTCCACAGGCTGCAGGGAAACACCTGCTGCACAGTGGTCTCCTCCAGGGGCTGCTGGGGATCTCTGCTCAGCACATGGAGCTCTCACCACAGGGCTGTTTCTTTTTTTTTCCCCCCTCCTCTTTCTCTCACACTGCTGCACAGTGGGTTTTGCTCTTTCTTAACTGTTTACCCCGAGGCACGACCACAGTGTCTGAGGGGCTCAGCTGTGCCCCACAGTGGGTCCACTGGAGCCAGCTGGAACTTGGCTGTGTCCAGTGCATGGGAGCCCCAGCCTCTCCTTACAGAGGCTGCCCTGCAGCCCCCACCCTTGCCACATACACCCAATGCAATTATAGAAGTGCATAAAGATCCTTTTTTCTCTACAAGTTATTTTTGAAGATACTTGGCCTTGGAAGTATAAACATTGAAGTTATTTAATAAGTCATTAATTTTGCAAGGTTGTGGTTTTAGGTTTTTGTTGTTTGTTTTTTGTTGTTTTTTTAAATATCATTAACTATCCTAGATCTGTCAGGGTGGATCAACTCAGAAAAAACATTATACTTCATTGTTTATCATACATTTTATTCAAAATGTACTGAAAACCCGAGAGATGTGGCAAGTTCTAATTCACTTAATTTGCAATACTTTTTTTTTTTCCCTGAAAAAAAAAAATCCAAGTAGATCCACAATCCTAGGGAATTAGGGTCAGCCAAAATTCACAACACAAAATTCTGGTTTCCCTTTCTGAATTCCAAAATCCAAGCAAAACCTAGTAGAAACATTAGACTAGGGTGCCCTGTCTTTCCTTGCTGTTATTCTTAAACAATAACAATCCGCTTTTTAGTTACATCAGCTGGCTGTATTTTTTACAGGATATAGGAAAACATTATTGCAAACAAGTAGAGACCACTATGTCTACCGAAATAGCGATGATCCTTTTAGTTGGCAAAACATGGGACATCTAATTATTTTATGATTTGTTCATTACTACTTTAAAAAGAAAAGCTCTCATAATGGCACATTTACATGTACAGAAAAACCTTATCAAGAATATATGCTTAAAAATATAAAAGCCTGTTCAGTGTTTTTACATTCTTTGCTACTACCCAAACATTTCACTTCAGATCTTACATTAGGATATTTGCCTTTCAAAATGTAATGAACATTGTTTTTTCTTTTAAACAATAATTGTTATCTTGTCTTTTCAAAGCTTGGCTGAAGTAGAGGCCCACTGCACCCATGAAAGCAGAAGCACACTAAGCAAAATTTAACATTAGCTTGCAAGTATACTAGGCAAACTTTAAAATTAGCTTGGTTTAATTCATTGCAAAGAAGCCCTGTCATCTGAGAATTGCCTTTTTAAGTCTGGAACAAGCATATATTGTATGCGTTACTTTTGCAGTTAAACCACATTTTAAGTTTAAAACTGAAAGTTCTCAAGAATGAACCTGGTGAATCTGGTTTTCTGCACAGCCAGAAGAAATGTTCAGATGCAGGAATAATCACAAAAAATAATTTTTAGTAATTTTTGTGTGGAATCAAACATCCTATAGTACCAAATTTGTTAATGAATATTCTATCCAGTTATTTTCCTGTTGTATTAGGGTTTGCGTGGCAAGGTTTTGGTAGCAGGGGGGCTACAGGGGTGGCTTCTGCAAGAAGCTGCTAGAAGCTTCCTTCATGTCCGATAGAGCCAACACAAGCCAGCTCCAAAACAGACCCGCTGCTGGCCAAGGCCGAGCCAATCAGCGACAGTGGTAGCACCTCTGTGATAACATATTTAAGAATGAAAAAAAAAAGGGGCAGTAGCTTTTGCAGCCAGAGAGGAGTGAAAAACTTTGCAGACACCAAGGTCAGTGAAGAAGGAGGGGGAGGAAGTGCTCCAGGTGCTAGAGCACAGATCCCCCTGCAGCCTGTGGAGAAGACCATGGTGAGGCAGGCTGTCCCCCTGCAGCCCATGGAGGTTAATAGTGGAGCAGATATCCACCTGCAGCCCATAGAGGACCCTATGCCAGAGCAGGTGGATGCCCCCAAAGGAGGCTCTGACCCCATAGGAAGCCCATGCTAGAGCAGGCTCCCCCTGGCAGGACTTGTGACCCCGTGGGGGATCCACACTGGAGCAGTCTGCTCCTGAAGGTCTGCACCCTGTGGGAGACACCCCCACGCTGGAGCGGTTTGTGAAGGACTATAGCCCATGGGAAGGACTCACGTTGGAGAAGTTCGTGAAGGACTGTCTCTCGTGAGAGGGACCCCACACTGGAGCAGGGGAACGATGAGAGGAGTCCTCCCCCTGAGGAGGAAGGAGCAGCAGAGACAATGTGTGATGAACTGACCACAGCCCCCATTCCCCATCTCCCTGTGCCGCTCTAGGGGGGAGGAGGTAGAAGTCAAGAGTAAAGTTGAGCCTGGGAAGAAGGGAGGGGTGGGGGGAATGTGTTTTTAAGATTTGGTTTTATTTCTCATCGCTCTACTCTGTTTTTCTTGATAATAAATTAGATTTTTTTTCTAAGTTTAGCCTGTTTTGCCCATGACAGTAATTGGTGAACAGTCTTTCCCTGTCCTTATCTCGACCCACAAGCCTTTCATTATACTTTCTCTCCCCTGTCCAATTGAGGAAGGGGAGTGATAGAGCAGCTCTGGTGGGCACCTGGCCTCCAGCCAGGGTCAACCCACCACACCTGTTAATAATGTGGAATTACTGTGTAGTATCAAGTCATGCTGTATTGGTTTATATGCAAACACACCTCTGACATGCTATTCTCAACTGCCCACTGAAAAACCAATGACTTGCAATAGCAAAATCTATAATATAACAAATGTGCACTTGAAATATCAGCTAAACTTTGATCAAAGACATGGAATGGCACTATGTTATTAGAAGAAATGAGTGCAAGACTGAAACGGTTGTAAAACAGCATGTGCAGACAGCCCTGCCTGAAGTGATCTACCATTGACTGTAGATACTCTATGTAAAAGCTCCATGAATTAGTGAAGGGGTGTTAACAGATTTAGATGCATGCTGTGAGAAATGAGGATATTACAAATGAGCCTGTCCTGTTTGAACACAGTCTGAAGAACCCTAAGCTTTAAAGTCATAACTTGAGGTTAGTGCTAATCATCAGTTAATGACTCCAGTTTTGCCTTTTTTTCTTTTCAATTCTCTCCCCCATCCCACAGTGTGTGTGAGTGAGTTAACAGCTGTGTGGTGGTGTGTGTGAGTTAACAGCTGTGTGGTTGTTTTAGCTGCCAACCAGGTTAAACCACAATACACCAACAGTCCAATAAGGATTTCACAAGAAAACCATGGGGCAATACCCAGACAGGATGCTCTACCACAAGAGCAAAGCCATGCTTTGCAGCAGTACTGTTGAGCTGTTAAAGTACAGCAGCCTGGACTCAAACTCACAGTGACAGGAATGGAAAGTTCCCATCCTATGAAAGGAGAGGAGCTGCAGCTAGAGCAGAGGCCTACCATACCCATGAAAGCAGCACTTCAAGCAGACTAAGATTAGCTTGATTTGAATCCAAACATAAGCAACTTAATTCAACTGTATAAGCATTTCTATAAATACAGTACTACCATTACTAACAAGCCACAAGCCTTATGATAACTATGCAAGGCCTCAGTCCTGATCTGTAAGGCTCATTTTATCAACTTGTTATGAAAAGTGGCTCAGTGAACTAGAGTTTGGTACCAGGTGTCTCTTGTTATGACACATAATTTAAGCATGAGATAATAGAGGCCTTGAAAATATGGACACAGACTAAAAGCAGATGCCCCAGAACCATAAGCAACTCATTAATGGTCAATTACCAGTCAGTGAAGAAAAAAAGTGCAGCCTCCAGAACTGGGAAGACTGCTTTTGCCCTAAGAAGCAGGGGGGGAAGCCACAAAAATCCCAACAGAAACCACCAAAAACCAAAACAGCTGAACAGGGCAATGCACCTGCTGCAGCTGGGAAAGTAACACTCTCCCTTCCTCCCCCCCCAGCATCACACAGCATGTAGTCCAAAAGCAGGAGCCAAGGATTAAAAATCACCTAGAAACTCAATCATTTTATAAGAGACGGTTATAAAATATTCCAAATTGGGGCAGGGTTGGTAGAAGATGCCTACTTCAATTCTGTCCCTTTCCTGTCATCCGTGTCCCATCCCCCCCCTCCATTAAGGAGCTCTCCAGTCAGGTCACCTTGACCTCAACAACTAGGACCATCAAAACCAAAGATATCATGCTAGCTATATGGTATTGGCCTCATGGTACTGCATACTTGCAGCTAATTTAAGATATAAGTGTTAAAGACTGACTGCTTTGAATACATAATTATAATAGTGTGTAAGAACTAATAGATAGTGATAATTAACAACATGTAAGAGCTAATTATAAGCACAAGGTATACTGCTAACAAATGTCAGCCTAAAAGCTTTCAATCTAAAGTTTAAAATTGACCTGATGTCAGTCTAAACTCTCTCATCACAACTATCTCTAATTCCTTGAGATAGAGATATATATATAAAATTCTATTTGTGTACATATGTATCTATATATGCACACATATTTAGTTGTGAAACAACTTTTCTCCTGCAACTTTAATTTTTAAGAATATATTAGACACCAGCCACAATGCAATCTGGGTTCTTAAGCATCTGGAGATATGGGGTAGCAAATTCTGTTCAACTGGTCCTCTCAATTGGGGAATGGTAGACTTCAACTGAGTGGAAAGACATGCCAAACAGACTAAGTGGCTGAAGCCTGCCAGAAGATTTGATAAGCCACACTGATTAGAATTCATAAGGAACATGACAAAAGCAGCAACTGAAGTTTATGTCTAAAGGAAAAGGCAAAAAGATGAACTCTGAGAAGTAGAAACAATATTAAAGAAGTCATCCTGTAACAAGATAAATATGTGGTAGATTCTGTGTGGGTAGTGTGCTAGCTTTGTGGAATTACCACCTAGCACCCACCTCTGCGCAGACATGAAATAAATAAAATACCTCTGCTCTGTGTGTATATTGGCATACTGCACACCGGGTAAACAATCCCCCTTTTGGGACAACAGTTTTCTGGTGACCCAGATAGGACCGCGCTGACAGCCTTGCCTGGATCATCTTGCCGTACCTGATGAGGAGAAGCGGACCGACTGGACTCCAGCACACACCGACCTGTTGATCAGGGACTCCAGTGGCCCCTCTTTTGCAGTCGGGCAGTAAGCAACACAAGGGTGCAATGCTATTTGAAAGAGGTATTTAAGAGGAAAAGGGGAGGGAAAGCGAGACCTCTTAAGGAAGCAGTGGGAGTTGTTCTTTGCTTAAGCTCTGCATAAGACACATCAGAAAAATACACAGCAGCAGTGTTGGTTTGTTTCTACACATTGTTTTAAGTAACATAGGGGAGAGATCCCTGGTTTTGTATTTGGAATTTTGGTGTACGACATGTCGGGTTAGGAAATTCTTTTGTTCAGTACCAAAATGGGTTCCACTGCTTCCAAGGAGGTTCCTCTTTGTTCTCCCTTAGGATGCATCCTAAAGAATTGTAGTAAATTTGGGGGGAACCCCATGACTAGGGATAAATTAAAACGGTATTGTAATGAATGGTGGCCACAATATCAGTTGGATAATGGTGAAAAATGGCCTGAAAATGGGTCTTTGAAATATCATACTATATTTCGATTAATGTTGTTCTGTCAAAGAAATGAGAAATAGGATGAGATAGCATATGCAGATTTGTTCTTTGCATTGAGAAGTGATTTGAATGTTAAAGAAATATGGTTTGATAGATTTGGAATACCAGATGGGAATATATCCTTTAACCAAGGAAAAGAAAGAAAAGGGAAAAGAGTGTTTGTGTTGTACCAATTGTAAGAAGATAACAGAGTGTATGTGTTGTACTGATTGTAAGATGGGAAAAACCAGGTCAGAAGAGACAGAGGAAGATGTTCAGCTATTGGTAGCCCCCCCGAAACAATTAGAATCAGATTCCACAAGTGAGGAGGAAAAGGAAATTACTGGTCCTGTTTCTGGAAGAACTAGAGGACAGAGACAGAGAGCTGTACTCCGGGCCCCTCTTAGACAAGCTGTAGGACCCAACGGAGCCCCGGTGTATGTTCATGTACCATTTACCACTTCAGACTTATTACACTGGAAACAAGCAGTCGGGTCTTACTGAAATAATCCAGAGGGAATGTATAGCATTGTTAAAACCGTGATGATGACTCATGATCCTAACTGGAGAGATATACAAGTCCTTATGCAATATTTGTTTACCCATGAGGAAAGGAGGACAGTCTTAGAAAAACCTAGGGAAGGAGTGTTCCAGAGGCATGGAGGAGTACCTAATGCTGACATATATCTCCCGAGGGAAGATCCAAAGTGGAATCCTAATACAGATAAAGGATTACAGGGAATAAAGGAATACCAAGAACTAATTCTGTATGGAATCCAAAAGGGAGTAGAAAAGCCCAAAAATTTATCTAAGTTGTATGAAATAAGGCAAGGAGACAGAGAAAACCCACCTGCTTTTTATGAAAGATTGTGTGAGGCAGCTCAGAAATGGACAGATGTGGGTCTGGAGGATGCTAGCAATATGAAGTTGTTTAATATGTTGTTTATTGGTCAATCAGCATCGGACATTAGAAGGAAACTGTAAAAGGTGGATGGTGTGAATGGAATGACAATTTCACAATTAATGTCGATTGCATGTAGTGTATATAATAATAGAGAAGAGGTGGAAGAAAAGGAGAAGCGAGAGCGAGCAAAATTGCAGGCTTCTTTGCTGGCTGCCCTGACAGAAGGACAGGGAAGAGGAGGTGTACAAGGGGGATTCAGAGGCACAGGCAGGGGTCATGGAGGTAGCAGAGGAAGCTGCTGTGAAACTTTCCTAAGAACAAATCAGTGTGCCTGTTGTAAGCAGGAGGGTCATTGTAAAAGGGAATGTCCACATCTTTTGAATAGAAGACTTTCTCTTCCTTTTGAGAAGAGAGAGAGGAAGCTGCCGGGATCATGGCAGAGACTGGATTAGACTGAAGGGGACTGGAGGAATCCATTAAAGTTTCCCCAGCCAATCCTCTGGTTCCAATTAAGCTGGGGACTGAAACAATAGATTTTCTGATTGATAGTGGGGCCACCCATTCTGTATTAACCAGTTGTAAGGGACCATTAAGCAAGACTAAGATAAGCATTGTTGGTGCTACAGGGAAAAAAACTTTGAGGCCATTTTTACAGTCTATGGAACTCGCAATTGGGGATACTAAATTAACACACAAATTCCTCTATATGCCAGAATGCCCTTTACCATTACTTGGATGGGATTTACTCTGTAAATTAAATGCACAATTAACCTTTGCTGAAGATTCTGTTCAGTTACATATTCCCCCAGAGAATGCATGGAGAGCTCAGATATGCCTGTTGACCGAGAAGAATCCTATGGAAGAGGGAGATATTCCCGATGAAGTGTTGGACACAGTAATACCTATAGCGTGGTCCTCAGGAACCCCAGGACGAGCCAAGAACGTGACTCTGGTAAAGATTCAACTGAAACCAGGAGCCCAGCTGGTAAGAAAGAAACAATATCCTGTTAAATTGGAAGCTCAGAAGGGACTGGAACCTACAATAAATTCTTTTTTAGAACATGGACAGCTAAGGGAATGTCAATCAGAATTTAATACTCCAATTTTGCCTGTAAAGAAACCTCACTCCCAGGAATATAGTCTGGTACAAGATTTACGAGAAGTTAATGTGAGAACCATAGATGTGCACCCTCTGTGGTTCCAAATCCTTACACCCTCCTTGCCTCAATTCCTGGTAGCAATACTTATTTTACAGTACTGGACTTGAAGGATGCTTTCTTTTGTATACCTGTGGACAAACAGAGTCAGACCATTTTTGCTTTTGAATGGGGAAAACCCGACTACAGGACGGAAGATGCAACTCTGTTGGACTGTCCTTCCCCAAGGATTCAAAAATAGCCCCACCTTGTTCAGTAATGCATTGGCAAAGGAACCAGAACAATGGCACAGTGAGTATAATACCATCACACTGTTTACAGTATGTAGATGACTTGTTGATTGGTTCCGATACCAATGAAGAGTGCTTGGAAGCCACAATCAGCTTGCTGAATTTTCTAGCTTTAGCAGGCTACCGAGTCTCCAAGAAGAAAGCCCAGATAGGAAAAGAAAGGGCCCAATATCTGGGATTTGAAGTTATGAAAGGACAAAGAGAATTGAGTGCTGAAAGAAAGGAGGGCATTTGCAGAATTGCTGTACCTACTTCAAAGAAGCAATTAAGGGGATTTTTAGGAATGGCTGGGTGGTGTTGGCTACAGATTCCTAATTTCAGACTAATTGCCAAACCATTGTATGCTGCTGTAAATGGAACTGAAGGGTTTTTAGAATGGACACCGGAATGTCGTAAAAGTTTTGATGAAATTAAGAGAAAACTGATGGAAGCCCCTACCCTAGGGCTCCCAAACTTGAGAAAACCCTTTCAGTTATATGTACACGAGAGACAACAAGTGGCACTGGGGGTGCTGACCCAGAAATTGGGAAGCTGGAAGAGACCAGTGGGATACTTTTCCAAACAACTGGATGAGGTCAGTGAAGGCTGGCCCGCCTGCTTGCGAGCAGTAGCAGCGACTGTAACCCTAATTGAAGAATCTTGAAAACTAACCCTGGGCCAACCAATTACCACATTTATACCTCATGCTGTATCGTCCCCCCTTGAAAATAAGGGACACCACTGGATATCCCCAAGTAGGTTAGCTAAATACCAAGCTGTGCTGTTAGAACAAGATGATGTCATACTTTCTTTGACCTCCACCTGGAATCCTGCCACCTTACTCCCAATCTCTGAGTCTGATGAACTGCAACATGATGGTGTAACCACTATTGAACAAGTATATTCCAGCAGGCCGGACCTACCAGATGAACCCCTACCTGATGCCAAAGCGGAGCTCTTCACTGACGGCAGCAGTTATGTGTTGGAAGGAAAAGCTGGAAGAGCTGGATACGCAGTGGTAACAACTAACCAAACATTAGAAACCAGAGCACTGCCTAGTAATACATCTGCTCAAAAGGCAGAATTGATAGCACTGACCTGAGCTTTAGAGCTGAGTCATGGAAAAAGGGTCAACATATATACACACACACACACTGATTCTAAATATGCTTTTGGAGTGGTGCACACACATGGAACAATTTGGAAAGAGAGAGGACTATTAAACTCACAAGGGTATCCAATAAAATATGGGACAGAAATTATGAAACTCTTACAAGCAGTTCTTCAACCAAAAGAGGCTGCAATAATGCATTGTAAAGCTCACCAAAAGGGAAACAGTGAAGTTATAAAAGGAAATTGAAAAGCAGATCAGCTAGCTAAAGCAACAGCCATGAGGGAGTCCACCTTAGAAGGAGCTTTAATTCCAGGATCTTGTTTAGAACTTGTTTACCACCAAAATACACTGAAAAGGAAAAGCAGTTGGCAGAGCAATTAGATTGCTCCAAAAATGATCAAGGCTGGTGGGTGACACCACTGAAACAATTATTGATTCCTGTAAAAAAAAAAATTATGGAAACTGTGCTTAAAAGACTGCACCAAGAAACGCATACAGGAGCAGATGCACTGGTATTAACTGCTAGAAGAAATGGTTTGGGGCCCAAAATGCAGAGTATAGCAGATACTGTAGTAAAGAAATGTACCATCCGTTGTGCTAATAACCCAAAAATCGGGAAGAAGATTATGGGAGGACTTGTGAAACAAGGAATAACTCCTGGGGAATACTGGCAAATAGACTTATTCTGAATTACCTAGAGGTAACCAGTATAAATATTTATTGGTATTAGTAGATACCTCCTCTGGTTGGCCAGAGGCTTTCCCTTGTCGCACCAACAAAGCTAGAGAGGTAATTCAAATCTTGTTAAAAGAAATTATACCCAGATTTGGCATTCCAGAGGGGATCTCCTCTGATCACGGACCTCATTTTATTGCAGAAATAGTACAGGAAATTTCCAAGTTTTTGCAGATTAAGTGGGAACTACACACCCCCTGGAGGCCTCGATCTAGTGGGAAAGGAGAAAGAATGAATCAGACTCTCAAAAGACAAGTTTCTAAACTTTGTCAGGAAGTACACCTTAAGCAGACAGAAGCCTTACCCATAGCCCTTTTGCAAATCTGAATAACCCCTAGGGTCAAGGAAGGAGTAAGCCCCTTTGAAATCATCTATGGGAAAGCATATCCTACAAACCTTTTAAATGTCAAGGGAGACCAAATGCATATAAAAGGTCAGGCTGCAATTAAAGAATACTTGATTTCTCTCTCGCAGACTTTATCTTCACTACACAGGTACCCAAATCAAAAGATTTCTCTTCCCTTGGACACACCAGTTCACTCTTTCCAACCAGGAAACATTGTTTACATACAGACCTGGAAAGATGAACCACTAAAAGAGAAATGGAATACCTATACTGTGCTATTGAAGACTTATACCGTGGTCAAAGTAGAGGGGATTAATTCCTGGATTTCATTATACATGGGTAAAAAGGGCACCAAGGCCTGATGAAGATGAATGGACCTGAATGGACCTCCACACCAACCAGAGAAGTTAAGCCTCGATGAACTGTACCTGAGAAACAGGACTTGCCTAAGTAGAGGTTAAGTGCCCACAAAGCCAATTGTTTTGGTATTTAGGATTAATAATGTAGTTACCTATTGGTTTGCTGTTTATGTATAGAATGAATCTTTTTTTCCACAGGGATAATTATAGAACCTCCTCAGAAAGTGTTATTAATTTAACTCTGCTAAAACCGTAAATATTGTAATAGTATATTCAGTATTAGCCATTTGTGAAGGACAATTGTAGTTATAATAAAAAGAAATAGTGAGACATATGAGAGCCAGAAAAAGGGATCTCAGTGTTGCAAGAACATCCATCCTGGGGGATTACTTACAAACAACCCAACAACAGATGCCAGATAAGACCACCAGATAGGAGTCAGGAAACACCTCTTGCAACACACACACTGTGACAAGATTGCTCGATGAGCCAACTCATGACCATATATGGAAGAAAGACTCGGAAATTCATGAAAAAGGACACCAAAAGCGCCTCTTCAACAAACCACTAGGGACCACCAGAGACTTAAAGCGCACGCGTAATTAAGATGCAAATATTATAATGAGTTCCCGGAAACGTAATGAATATGTATGATTTGGGGCAATATAACCCTCAGTGGTTGTGGTTGGTGGCATGCATGATAGGAGGAGCTATCCCCCGTGCATCCGGTGCCACAATAAAGAATGCCTGCTCTTTAATACTACATTGGTGTTAAGGAGTTTTATTCCCGATTTCGGTGACAATAGTCTCAAACGGGGGAAAAATTATATCCATAAAGTAGAATTTTTCCACCCTACAGGGACAGAAATGTGTTTGCATTAGCGCTTAGACACTGTTTAATTTAGGGTTAAATGCACTACCTTGCTTTGCTGACGACTATACCTTTGAAGAAGAGCCAAAGGACTGATAAAAAGCATGCTTTGCTAAAGAGTATCGTTGAAGGAGAGCTGAAAAACTGATAAAAAGGAAACACCCTGCTCCAGAAGGCACCCAGAGCTGGGTGATTGCCAGAGAGGCCTGAAGTCAACAAGAATCGGCAGTAACCAGGGGATGGGAAACGTTCCACAGCATGAAAATGCTCAAATATAATCCATGGGCAGGAATTATATTCCTGAAGTAGATGCCAAATCATGAACACTGTTAAAACTTAATTTTTAATTAAAAAAGGGTGAGGGAATAATATTCTAATTGATAATAAATGTATTTAATTAGAATGAGGTATACTTAGATAAGATGTAGCAAAGCAATCTTGAACAGAGGAACATTTGTTAGAGACAAGGATATGTACATCCTTGAGAGCCCAAAGTCAAAGTCCTCTAATTGGCGTCCTTAGAGTCAAATGTCTCATTATAATATGAAAACCACATCTCCAGTGCTAAAAACACTCCCTCCCAGATAAAGACCCCTACTCACAGAACATGGGTAGTGAATTTAGAAGGTACTGTGTCTTTAAATTGAAGTGAACAAAGAGTTAACCAATTGTAGTTTAGAAGGTGTGAATAGTAGGCAGAACTAAGACCCTGGACTGCATAAATAGCTTTGTGGGAAACTACCTAGCACCCATCTTTGCACAAATATGGAATAAACAATATCTCATCTCCACGTGTAAGACTGGCTTATTGCACACTGGGCTAATGAACCTGACTTAAAGGGACAACAGGGTAACATATGATTATATTAAAGTATTAAAGCTGAATTCTTCAGCAATATTAAGTAATCCTAAAATATTTGGTTATTTAATACACATTATTGATTTTTTCCACGTCTTGTTCATATTATGGTGAAGAATTCCATAATGATTAACAGTTTCACTTAAGCTGATCTGAATGTGTATTTTTTCCACTTTGACTTAATTTCCTCAATACATACTAAGGAAGAAATCTTCCATTTCTCTACACAGCCAAATAATTGCTTTTTGCTTGCCAAAAATATTAGCACTCTATAGCACTTTGATAAGTACAGGACAACATTCTGACATTTTCACTTTGAACATCAACCCATCCATTGCTGGTTCAGATAACTCAAAGATTGTAAGATTCATATACAAATTTGTACAAAGAATGTGAATGCTAAAAATAATTGTCCAGGAGAATCCCATGTTCTGAGAAACTTCTCCCTGCTTCACCAACACGGGCCCCATCTCAATCTCCTAGGCATCAACTCTTTCTCTCCCTCACTCTTCTGTTGCTCTTTGTATTCTGGAGAGGAGAATGCCAGTCACCTTGGGCCTTTCACATATGAGTAAGCATTCCTGACCACACTTGCCTCTAGAGTTTTTTCAGATGCTCTGTCTAGAATCTCCATTCAGATTTCTCTCCCATTTAGCCAAGATTTTCCACCAATCTGGATTTAAGTATTATTTAAGGCACACACCAAAGCCTAAAAATACTAATTGCCTTGTGTTCTAAATAAACCCTCTATCTAGGGCTTTTATTCTGTCTTAGTTTACTCAGGTCATATTTTTAGTAGCAATTAAGGCTGAGGAAGCACTTTATCAAGTTACAGAAAATGAATTATTTAATTAAACACTCATCACTTCATACTAAAACAGACTGTTTTCCAATCCCAGGGAGTTGGAGACAATATTTCCCCATGCAACTAGCAATTATTACAAATTTACTGCTATGGTATTTCTGCCCAGGGCATGGATTTATATCTTAGCTTTTTTAATAAAAGCTTTCACCAACTAAAACCTATCAGTTGCCATTCAACTTAACTAGCAGTTAACAGAAAGAATCAAACCTCTCAGTAGATAAAAGCAGCAATTACATCATTCTTTTATTATAAGCAGGTCTATTAGCAACATCAAAGTTTAGAGCAGTAGTTAGAAAAAGCTAACCCACATTAGTCCTCCAAGTGGGTCCACTTCTATACACTACAACTCCAACTGCTTCTGAAATTCTTTTAAATATGAAATGTAACATTGAGGCACCAATGTACTATTAATGTCATGGTGAATTTTTGAAAATCGATTTTGTAAGACATGATTCTTCATGCTAAAGATGCTTTAAACAATACTACTAAGAATATTTGTTTAGGACTGACATTCCTTTCAATTAAAAATAAATATTTGTAGAGTTTAAAAATGTGTAAGTTTTAAAATAAAGTTTCTGTGGAAAAAAAAAGCTCTCACAGGAAGCTTCTGTATCTGTTTAAATTGACAAATATATGAAGCACGTTAACTTGTCAGTCTATTTTTAAAGATCTAGATCTGTACCTCCTCTCACAAGTGCCCACTTATTAATGGTGGCCAGCATCATACTATAAATAAACCAGAAATACTGCTAGACAGAAGAAGGAGGGTTATTCAACTAACAGTATCTTTAAAAAAGTGGGGAAAGTATTTTATTATTAGCATTTGATTACTGGAAAGAACTGTCTCACTCTTTCTTCAGACTATATGTAAGAAAATGAGAAGGTTAACATTGGAAACTGCCAGTTTAGCTCTTTCATGTATAGTGTTCTTGTTCTTTTGGTAAACCAGAGCTAAAACATGTTTATTCCAGCCCTAATTTATAACATGAATACTTATTAAGTTCTTCACAACAGCAATTTAGCTTATTTTTCTAAATAACAATAAGACAACTCACTAAGCTGTCTCAGGCAGACTTCAGTTTTCTATCTTCTTATCTGTTCCAAGCTCCAGATATCCACAAGCAATAGATACTCAAGAAACCCACCCTTTCAGAAGTCCATTCTGAAAGGGACTGGCTTGCAACTTGTATATTAATATAAAACATCATTACTGCCTTCATTAAGCAACAGTTCTTTCCAACTACTATTTCTGGAAACAAACTAGTTTATTTACTAAAAATATTTCCATTATGCAAACTGCATTCATTACTTAGAGTGCAGGCATTTCCACAGAACTGTTTAAACATCTCTTTACAACATAACAACAACAAAATGTTCTAAAAAAGACTAATAACCAATAGCATATTTCCATTAAGATTTTTACATGAGTATACATCATCTCAGTATAACCAAAACCAAGGAAAATCATTGCATTGCAGTTATTGCATCTTGTTTAAGCTACCAAATTAAAAATCAAAAAAGTTTTTCTACATCAGTAATACAGAAAGTAAAATGAAGACCAATCACTGGATTAAAACAACATGGCAGGTATGAATCCTATCCAAATAAAAGCTCAAATTTAAGTTGGAACATGAGCTTTTTGAACTCTTCCTGCATAGGTAGTCACCTCTACTGACAAAAAATACAAAGTGCACACATGGCTGAGTTTAAGAATGCTTAAAAAGTTATCAAGCATGACATTTCTCTAAGCATTTTTCAAGATCCATGCAGAAGAGCTGTCCTGACCAGCAAGTCCTTTCTGGAAAAAAAACTAGAACTCACAAGATAAACACTTCATTGTTAAGAATTTGTAAACAGGTTTGAAAAATCTATTAATGTAAATTACCACCAGGATTAGTGCTGGCCTTTCGGGGGGGGGGGGGGGGGGGGGGGGCAGGCATATCCTGTTACCCCTTGATATATCACACTGTCACTGCATGAGATAGTACAAGTCCCTCTGTACAAAAGCAGCAATGGCACTATCAAAATAGACAGTAATCAAGGCAAAGACAGTACAAGCTGAAAGGCAAGTTGGACTTCAAACACTACAAAGCATTTCTGTGTGTTCTTTTAATGACAGACCCTAGACCTTCTAACTCCAAAGCTGAATTCCACAGATCTACCACTACAGGACTGCCATCAACGTCCACACCTAACCATGTACATAGAAGTCCCCGTTGAAAGCTTAACTTTAGGAATGAAAGAACTACAGAGTTTTACAGTAATTAAGGATATCTTTAATAAACATTATCTGTCTCTGACAATCAACTGCAGCAGTAATTTAGGATGCACAAGCTAGAGTAATAGAACAAAGCTTAAATTTGTGCATATATCAACTTTTTATAATACTCATAATTTCTTCTCATCCCTTAACCATATAACAGAACTTTTAACTTGAGTTCAAGCCTTCACTCTGTTATAAACTGGTTAAACACCTTCGAGGTGTTTTTCATTATCTGGCTAAAAGCAACTCAGCATAATGTATTGACTTACATTGTCCTCTTTCATAACTTAATTCACACAGCTAGTTCTTGACAGTTCATTACTTGATGTAATCCAGTGAGCATATAATAAGTATTCATCGTTTAGTCCTCTATTCCAGAGAAATCAGCTTGTCCCAGTGGTTATTATAGCAAGTAGCCCAACCAGACCCCATGTTTTCCATTCAATGAAAGGCTACTGTCACAGGAACCTACCTGTTTTGGAGATATGAATTATAATTCTACACTTAAAATACCTGAAGAAGCTCCTTTAACAAGCTCATTTAACAAGACTTCCTCTCATTAAAGAGGGGAGAGAAGTGTCATTTTATAAAATATCCCTGTAGAACTATCAATCTCTGCCCAACACGATAGTGTAGCCAAAAAGATAGGCCTGTAACAAAGGCCTGCTTATATTATACATAATAAGAAAATGTAGCCAAGAAGAAAGGCCTGTAATGAAGGCCTACTCGTATTATATGTGATAAGAAACTATTCATTATTACTTTAGGTAGAAGGCTAACAATTCTTAGAATGAGCACCTGCTACACATCATGAGAAAAAGGAGGAGCTACAAGACACTTCAAGGTCCTTATGGACATACTTTGCAGAAAGGGAGGACATTAATTGCCTCCAGCAACATCCTTATCTTTCTGAGGCATATAGCAAACAATTACCAACACTGAAATACTGAGAAACTAGGGGAAAGGTAACTTGGGCCAGGGTCCCCACGACCACCGACCCATAAGCCCCCTACCCAAATTGTACCACCTACTCAAAAGATAGAGGCGGAGAACAGAACTGAGCATGCGTTCTAGTTTGCATACTAGGCAAAGAAATATGAACCAATTATTGGAACGGGGAGTGTACCACTTTGTAATCTTTGTAACATTTGTGTATAAATATGACAAGAGAACCAGCATTAGGTGTGCCTGATTTGAGGAACTATCCTCCTGACACCCAGCGCTGCAATAAAAGGAAATGCCTGCTTCTTAATGCTAAATTGGTGTTAAGGAATTTTCTTTTATTCCTGAATTTCAGTGACAATAGGAATGATAACACAAGATCAGAAAGGACTGTGGCTTTCTCTGAATGCAGCATTCATGTCTCTTAATTCATACTATGACTTATCGTTAGGTTTATCTTCATTGCTGGAAGTACAGTAAGACTACTCAGTGAGAGCAGCTTTCCAAATTTATGCTTATTGTCATGGTTTAGCCCCAGCCAGCAGCTGAGCACCACATGGCCGCTCACTCAACCCCTCTGCCTACCCCGGTGGAATGGGTAGGAGAATGGGAAAGACAAAGGCAAAACTTCATGGGTTGAGATAAGGACAGTTTACTGGGACAGCAAAGGGAGAGGGAAACCACAACAGCAGTACTTAACAGAATACAAAACTGGTGATACACAATGCAGTTTCTCACCCAAGGACCGTACAACTCAGACCCATCCAGAAGCCAGTGCCGTGCTGCACCGCCCCTCCCTGACTAGCTCCCCTTTTATACTGAGCGTGACATCACGTGGTATGGAATAGCCCCTTTGGCTAGTTTGGGTCACCTGTCCTGGCTGTGTCCCATCCCAGCTTCTGGTGAAAATTAACTCTATCCTAGCCGAACCCAAGACACTTATACATTAATGAAATGTGGACATTCTATACTACTGGTAGCATTAATTACACACAGAAAATCATTACATCCCCCACTGAAGACAAACATGCACGTCTAATCTGAGCACCTAAAAGAAAGCTTCATGAGAATCCAATCCCCCCCTTTCCTACAAGGAAACATTATAGCCATCAACACCATCTCATACCACTCACGCCCTGCTTTGTACTTAAGGAAAACTTCCTGCAATACACCAGGTTAGGAGATAGGTAGTTACTACATCTGACTCTGGATTAGCAAGATCAAGGAAAACTGAACTTACAGTATAGTAAAAGACTGTCAAAAAATATTCAAGATGAAGATCCCAACTACATTAAGTCAGTAAGAAACCTGACTTCCCTTCTCTACCGAAGTAATCACAAGATGTACAGTAACAAATATAAGTTCCATTGATAGCAAAAGTAACTTTCTATTATCATCTCAACATTTATTTTATCAATTATTGGTGTTCTCCTATGCATTTAAATACATGCTAGTAAGCTTATAGTTAGTAAGACATTATAAGGGCATGAAAATAAAAATTAACTATGTACCTCAGGAAGAATATTTTAAACAATTATCTTTGAGCATAATTCATTTTCTACTATTAAAAACACAGGTTTTAAAAAAAACTATTCAATTTGCTACCAAACTATCAAACCAGAAGCATTCGTTTTAAAACTACAGCCTAGAAGAATAACTTCTGAAAAATAAGAGATAAAATAATCACATGGCAGTTTCAGAAGTAAATTTCTATATCCTAGAGACATGTGAAATGATCCAATAGTATTCCTGAACCTCTAATACTTACACAGCAATCACTAACTGCAGCTAGAAATAATTAACTGGAGTTTACCAGGTTTCAAACTACAATGAAACAATTAAACTGTCAAATACCACTCACAATGCATGATCCTGAATGAAAGTGGAACAACTAAAATATCAGATTAATTTTTAGAACTATGCCCACTTTTTATTGTTTCTCAATGTATTCAAGAAGCTCAAGAACTGGAAAAGAAAAAAAAGGCAACAATTCAACTCCAAGTTACCAGATGTAACAAGTGCCAAATAGAAGAGAAGAAAAAAAAAGTATCTGCAAGAAATGTCAGTGTTACATACTTCCTAATCAAAAGATAAGCAGCTCACCAACTTCCCTTCACAAAGTGCAACATACCAAAACATTCCAGAAGCAATATCAGCATCGTTATAATCTCTCCACCACCACAACTGGAATTCAAGCTGCTGAAGTGTGCTCTACAGCACACTTCCAGACATCCCTTGGCCTACCTCCTTGCCACCACCTTCCTGTCTCTGCCTGGTTGGCATGTTAAGCCTCTTGCTAGTGAAGACGACACCTCTTTGGAAGTCCTGATCAGAGGCTGGTACCTCTACAGACCACCAGAAGTACACTTAAATGAGCACTTCTAGATGCTATTGCTGTGCATGCACCATATATTCCTGAATAAGTGAAATCTTGAGCAAGTTTTAAAAGTTTAAGCAGTTTTAAAAAGAGCTTTAAAAGAAATGAGGTAATCTGTTTTAATTTTTAGATGACTGCAATACTCATTTGACATCTAAATGTAAAAAAAAAAATCTACTTTTCCTTCACAATCTTTTTTCCAAAATACACAGTTGATGTAATCAATCCAGTCTTTTTTTCCAAACCAAAATGTGTTTTAAAAAAAAAATCTATTTGTAAGCTGAATATTAGTAAGAAAAGGAAACTTCTTATTTGTCATCCTCAATTCAGTTTGAAAGCAAAATATTTGGTGGAATAAGAACATAAATAGTAAGATTTAACACTACTGCTCTAGGAAGTTATGTGCTACACAGAAGTCCAACTTTTTTCTTCCCCCTAAGTCAAATAACTGGACTACTTAACAGTAACACAGAAAAGCTACAGCATGCTTTTTTGCAACCATTAGTCATAATTAATACATTAATAAATCTGAAAGCTACAAAGAGATTATTTTTCTTTATCTTCTAAGGCCAATTCCTCTTTATGAGATTTCACTTGCTCTTTATTCTTACCAACATAATAGTGGATCTTTTAGCATTAGGCAAAAACAGCGCCACACTTGTTTAGAGAAGGAAACACAAACCATTTTCTTTTGGAAACGTTGTAGAGAGTCATGTTCAGAAAGTACAGTAACAAATACTACCCTCTCTTTCTAGCGCAAAGTGTGATGACTGTGATGGATGCTGCCTCCTTTGGGAAGTTGATCCAGGGTCTTAGGCTGACCCCTGGGAAAACTCTGCCTCCTCCAGAAGCAAACTGTATCCTACTCACAGAAACCTCTATGATAAGAGACGAAAAGCTGCTTACTGCAGTCTCAAATGAGAACAGCTTGTTTTCTTATTAGTAACTCCTTGCCCTGCTCCACAGTGTTGCACTAATATCACTAACTTTAATAATTAAACAACTTAACAGAAACTATTTGCCATACTCATATTTGCTTTCACCAGACATTAGCCTACAAATATGTAACACCCCAAAACATGAAAAGATGGCAATACTGAAATAGCACTTACCGTAATCACAGCCTTGTTGAGACAGATAGAGCCTCTGCAGCCATACTCCGTTTCATCTTCAGACTTGTAATAACTGAGTGTGTTGCTTTTCAGAACTACCCATCGATCCTGCCACCCATGAATGTAGTTGGTCCACTGTAGAACAACAAGAACAACAGTTTGGCTTTCAAGCACCAGGAGAAAAAAAACAAAACCAAAACACACAAAAAACCCAACAAACTACTTCTATAAAAGTTCTTCCTAATTGAGAACTTTTATTCCTCTTCTGCCCAGAGCTCCTAAAATCATTTTACAAACTCCTGAAGGTACTAAAACCCAGTTGTTTCAAATGAACAATGAGATAACAGATGTCTTAACTGCAACTGTATTGCCAAGGCCAGTTAAAAAAATAAAGGTAATAAACATACTGATGATAGATGATAGGGGGAGGGAATAAAACATTATTCACTAAGGTGAGTTTAGTCGTTTGATTTAAAATTTGGAGTTAGACCAAAAACCAAGCTTAAATGGAACATAATTTAATTTATATAAATTTCTACAAAAATGAGTTTAGTAAAATATCTAGTTCTCTTCATATAAATAAAAACATGCCATTATCCCACCAGTGCAGTATTAACTACTATAGCACCTAGAGCAATCAGTTCTTTACCAGTTTAATATTGCCCATAGATATTGCTTCAGGTTTTAATTTCTAACCACTTTCTCATTAAGATGATACTTGCTTATCAGCAGACATCCAATCATCCTTTTGTTATTCAGATTTTTCCAGAGACTCCACAACCACACATGGAAAGTGATACTCCAGGAACAAGTCCTGGATTCATCCTACAAAGATCTAGTTAGAAGTGACTAAAAGTTGCAATTATTAATCTTATTTGCAACATCTTCTCAATACTGAGCTGCGCTTTGTAGAATCATATGATGCTGATCAGAACTGTTCTATAACTCTGGCTACACATTGGTGCTTGGTCTTTAATCACAATGCAAAAATTATAAATTAGATAAAAATGGAAACAAAACCACTGAAAATTTTATCATGCAAGCACTTCTTTGATCATGACAACCATTCTTTGACAAAAAGCACCAAGAAATAAGTTTAAAATGTCTCTTTTTAGCATTTAATTCCAATCATTATTCACCATTTTTATAACATATAAATAGGGGGAAGAAAGCCAACAGGCTCATTTCTACATTATACTACACATATTGATACATGTCCCATAACAGCATGTTAACTCTATTAATAACAAGAGGAGGTCTACAGAAAACAATTTCTATAGCTAAGAAATTCCTAACAATTTTCAAGTGTAGATAAGACCTAGACTTGTTCTCCAAAGATAAAGCCCTTTATGGTCTCTTAATACATCAAATTGCTAAGTTTAGTATTTCTTAAAGAAAGCCTCAGCTGTGCTTAGTACATGAACTGGTAGCACAAGCTGTCATAGAGGTATATTATTTCCTGCCTTCCTCCTTTTCTGTCTCTCATATTCCCAACTCCTCCCAGATATGAAAGGCAGAGTCCAAAGTTATCTTGGACAAAAGAACAAGGGGCAGGGAGGAAAGCGCCTTTCCTTCTTTGACACAGTTAAGTGAGGTAAATACAGCAGTCAATCTTGTGTTTGCTGTTGCAATCAAAGTGTGCCATGAATTAAAAGACTCCTTAAAGTACGCAGGGTAGAAACAAGGTTTTGTCCAAGACCACACCACTGGTTCAAGCATCTAGATTCTTGTGCTTCAAGAAAGACACATCCACATTGAAGTTCTTTCTTTGTATCCACCTTAAAATGGTAAGCAGGAAATACAATGAAAAAATAAATAAAATGGGGGGGGGGGGGGGAATGGAGTTCTGAAACATTTAAAGAGACCAGAAGGACATACTTCTAATAAGATTCTCTTACCAAATTACGCTGCTTCCTTCAAAGCTTCTCTCTTTACCAAAAGGCAGAACAACTGAAACACTACTAAGCACATGGAGAACTGCAGCCTACTTTTATTGATTTAAAATGTAATTATAAACAATGTTATTAAAAATAAATATTTATTTAGTAGAAAGGTATCCCTGTCCATGGCAGGGGGGTTGGAACTAAATGATCTTTAAGGTCCCTTCCAACCCAAACCATTCTATTATTCTATGATCTAATCAAAGAAAAACTATGCAATGGAAAAAACAATAAAACTACACAACTAAATCAAAACCTCGCATTTCAACTGCTGTAATATCTCACATCCATCTCATCCCCTCCCTCCCCATGCACTATTAGATGATAAGATCTTACAGATGAGAGGCAAGGCCCTTTTCTCCTAACCATTCCTCCCATCTTTGGGCTTAAAAACGTTTTCAAGACTGGAAGGAGTTCAGAGTCCCTCACAAAAAGCAGAGTACTGGGCCCCATTATAGCTGTTTTCTCAGCATCCAAGGCCTGTTTATGATCTACTGTATTCCATGACCTGTGCTTTCTACACTGGCCTGTGCTGTCTGGCCTTATTGCGTAGGCAAGGAAAAAAATTCAAAATATAGTGCTTTAACTCTAAAGATATTTCAACATTATTCTGAATGTACTTTCTGTAAAAAAAAATTATCTGCTTTCAAACTTAACAATTCAATATTTAACTTTAAAGAACTCCTAAAGTTTCCCAGTATCATCCAACCCATACTTGCAAGTCATCTTATTTTCAGTGATAAAAGAGCAAAGAGTAATGCTTATTTTTAAAAGGGGAAAACAAGCTTTAATGCCATTTTCCTTCCGCTCCTCCCCACCTCCCGTATCTCTTGCTACAGGGGTATTTTATTGCCCTGCTTGGATACTTGGACTAAAGGTTGTACTGCTCCTGTGCTGGGGCCTACTCCTGGGAAGCGACCACGGGCTGCGCCTGCATTCAGGAGCTCCTGAGCAGGGGAACGGGATACCGCGGCCCCAGCCCGCACCCAGGCCCGCCGCCAGCTTCGACCAGGAGCCTGAGAAGTGGGGAAAAACACCCTCCCCGCGCGCATCCGGCCACTCCCTCACGAGCCACGTTCTCCGAAAGCTCACGCCAGGCAACCAGCGGGGTCGGTGCGGGGGCGGCAGGGACTCATCGGGCGCTAACGCCTCCCTCACCCGCCCGGCCAGGGCTGAAGCCGCACCCACGATTCTTTCCCCAAGAACGTGCTTCCTCACGCCGCCTCTCGGGGGTAGGAAAGGACGGGCAGACGCTGCGCAGATGCGGGGGTAAGTACACGAGCCCCCCAGCCCAGCGAGGCTGATGCCCTCGGCTAAGGGAAGGGCCGCCGGAGCGGCTGCCTAGCAGGCTCTCCGCCATCAGGTGGCAGCTGCGTCGGTTGTGCCAACGCCTCCCGCGACCCCGCGAGGCCCCTCTACCGGCGCCGGCGGGAGCCTCGGCCTCATCGTCCGGAATAGCGGGGTGGGGAGGAGACAGGCAGACAGGGCTGACAGCCCTCGGCCAGCTACGGGAGGGGGGGAGCCGTAGTGCGGTGCGGAGAGAGGAAGCGAGAGGCCGCCAGGCACAGGCTGCGGGGAGAAAGAAAGGCAGCTTACCTTGCTGAGCACCCCACAGAGTTCAACAGGCAGCCCGAGCTCGGTCTCGGGGTCCTCTTCAGAGCCGGAGGAATTCCAACTCTGATTGTCCGACATAGCCGAGCAGGGAAGAGCCGAGCGATCCCCGCCCACAGCAGTCTCAGCCTCCTGCTGAAGGGACGGGAGCAGCGGGCTCTACCTGAGCAGCGCTGCCCGTTCCTGCCAACAACCGGCCGGCAGCGAGGCACGCAAGCTTGGTCTTCCCCTCACCGTAGCTCCACAGCCCCCACCCGCGGCAAGAGCCACTAAATGGATATGGCGAGAAAGGACAAGTACGCATCCGCTTACCGCGCACCCCACCTAGAGCACCACCACCATCTTACGCGAGACGGGTGCTCTGTGCCGCTATTTATCAGCTCCGCCCCTCGCCTTCACTCCCAGCTCCACTAGTCGGGCCGCGCGGTGCCTGCCGGAAGCTGTAGTCTTCCGTGCAGTGGCTAGCCTAGCTACAGTTGGCTCTCGGAGATGTAGTCTGCTGCAGCAGCTGTCTACCTCTCATCGGCAAATGGCCGCCATCTTTGTTTTGTCATTTCTGTAGTGCTAGTGGTGGGTTTCGCTTCTGTAGCCCGATGAGGTGGTGAATTCTGTTCCCTCCGCTGCCAGGCAAGGGCAGCGGTGGTACTTAGAGTGGTGGGTTTTTCCTTGTTTTTTTTCTTTTTTTTTTGGGGGGGGGGGAAGGAAGGAAGGAATCTTTCTTTAGTAAGATGAAGCGTTTCTCCGGCCTTGCTTGTGAATCAAAGAAATTCACTCAATAGCCAATGTGACTATTAAGCAGGTATCCTTTATTGCAGCGCTGGGAGTCGCACCGGGATATTTCCACGAACGTGCGTCTCGACGAGAAACAAATTGTTCGTGATTTATATTACAAAAGAGTTTACATATTCATTAGGTTTCTGATACTGTAGCCAAAAAGATAGGCCTGTAACGAAGGCCTGCTTATATTATACATAATAAGAAAATGTAGCCAAGAAGAAAGGCCTGTAATGAAGGCCTACTTGTATTATATGTGATAAGAAACTATTCATTATTACTTTAGGTAGAAGGCTAACAATTCTTAGAATGAGCACCTGCTACACATCATGAGAAAAAGGAGGAGCTACAAGACACTTCAAGGTCCTTATGGACATACTTTTCAGAAAGGGAGGACATTAATTGCCTCCAGCAACATCCTTATCTTTCTGAGGCATATAGCAAACAATTACCAACACTGAAATACTGAGAAACTAGGGGAAAGGTAATTTGGGCCAGGGTCCCCATGACCACCGACCCATAAGCCCCCTACCCAAATTATACCACCTACTCAAAAGATAGAGGCAGAGAACAGAACTGAGCATGCGTTCTAGTTTGCATACTAAGCGAAGAAATATGAACCAATTATTGTAACAGGGAGTGTACCACTTTGTAATCTTTGTAACATTTGTGTATAAATATGACAAGAGAACCAGCATTAGGTGTGCCTGATTAGAGGAACTATCCTCCTGACACCCAGCGCTGCAATAAAGGAAATGCCTGCTTCTTAATGCTAAATTAGTGTTAAGGAGTTTTCTTTCATTCCCGAATTTCGGTGACAGTTTTGGCGACCCAGATGGGACAAGGCTTTTGAATCTCGACGGATCCGTGGGATCATAGGACCTCCAGCCGGCACCGAGGGATTCTCGGGGAGACCATTCGATCCCCCGGACCGAAGAGTTCTGAGCACGTTCCCTGGGACAGGTAAAAGGCATTTCTCTTACTTTTTAAATGAAATTTAAGATTTTGGGTTAGAGGCCCCCTTAGCCTTCAAGTAAGCCGTGGCGTGAGCTACGCGAGGGGCTATTGTACTGTGATTTAAGATTTTGGGTTAGAGGCCCCCTTAGCCTTCAAGTAAGCCGTGGCGTGAGCTATGCGAGGGGCTATTGTACTGTGATTTAAGATTTTGGGTTAGAGGCCCCCTTAGCCTTCAATTAAGCCGTGGCGTGAGCTACGCGAGGGGCTATTGTACTGTGATTTAAGATTTTTGGGTTAGAGGCCCCCTTAGCCTTCAAGTAAGCCGTGGCGTGAGCTACGCAAGGGGCTATTGTACTGTGATTTAAGAATTTTGAAAAGAACTTTTGAAAGGTATTGATCAATCAAGAATTTGTGTTTTAATTGTTTTGTGTTGCTTTTGTCACCTTTGTCATTTGTCAATTTTTGTTTTGTGTTTTTTTTGTGGTATTGTTTTGTGTTACTTTTGTCATTTGTCAATTTTTGTTCTGTGGATTTTGTGGTATTTGCGTTACAATGGGTAACAAACCTTCGGTGGATGGGGGAATATTAAAGAAATCTCCCCTAGGGTGTATTTTAAAACGTTGGAAACAAATAGGAGGGGACCCTCTTATAAAAAGACAACTAATTGAGTATTATAATCACTGGTGGTCGATATATAAATTGGATGATCAGGAAAAATGGCCCAAGAATAAGAATTTGTAATATAATACAATATTACAATTGATGTTGTTTTGTAGAAGGGAGAAGAAATGGGATGAGGTACCTTATGTTGATTTGGTTGGGTTTTTTTCACCTTGCAAAATCATCCTGAGTGGCTTAAGGACTGTGGGTTTACCCTGCAAGACCCCCTGGCATCAGCATTAGAAAAGCAGAAAAAGGTAGCAGGAGGCTGTGAAGGTGTTGCTCTGCGTGTAGTACGGGGCAACGGTGTTTGAAGTGCGAGCGTGATGAGGAGGATGATTTGGAATTAATGAAAGATGTTGGAGGTTGCATGGATGGTTTTTGGTAACAGGGAGAAAGGGAAGGAAATTAGAGAAGAGCAACGAGAAAACGAAGGAGAGCGGAGACAGGCAGGGAGAGACAGGGAAAGAGACGGTAACCTGAGAGCTGTGCTGCAGGGAGCGTCAGCAAAGAGTAACTTCAGGGGAGGACGGCAATACTATGGGGGAGAGGCGGGGCCCCTCCAGCACAAAATACCAGTAATACCTTAGGAGATCATCAGTGTGTCTATTGTAAAGAATTGGGACATTGGAAATGGGATTGTCAGAAATTTAAGGACTGTTTTAGGGGTCCTATGCCTATCAGTCCAGAGGTTCTGGAGGAGGCACGATACAATCAAGAAGCAGCTCCCTTTCCACATCAGTTCCCCTTAACTAAGTCCTGAAGGGGACCAGGGGAAACCTCCCCAGCAGAACCCCTGGTTATAGTAGAGCTGGGAAAACAGAAAATAGATTTCCTTGTAGATACTGGGGCAAATTATTCTGTATTAAACACTTGTCAAGGAAAATTGAGCAATGATGCAGTAAATGTTGTGAGTGCCACAGGGAAAGCGGAACAGCGTGCCTTTTCCATCCTTTAAATTTTAAGCTTGGAAAACAATGGGTAACTCACCAATTTTTATATATGCCTGAATGTCCTATACCACTCTTGGGACGGGACCTATTGAGTAAATTGGAAGCACAGATCACCTTTAAAGATGGAGAAGTTCAACTATTAATCCCTGAATCTAAAGCCATTGAGGCAAGAGTTTTTATGTTGCAGGAACAACCTAAGACTAACGAAGGAATTCCCAAGGAGGTGGAGAATGCAGTGACACCTTTGGTACGGGCTAGTGAGGTTCCAGGTAGATCCAGAAGAGCAGAACCACTAAGAATTATCCTTAAACCTGGAACAAATCCGGTAAGACAAAAACAATACCCATTGAAGACAGAGGCCAAAAAGGGATTAGAAAAGTTAATACTCAACTTTATAGAATATGAGTTGCTCACATAATGCGAATCAGAATTTAACACCCCAACCTTACTCGTTAAAAAGCCAGGGGGTGAGGAATACAGATTAGTGCAAGATTTACGAGCTGTGAACCAAATTGCGCAGGACATTCACCTGGTGGTGGCAAACCCCTATACATTACTTACAGCCCTCAAAGATAAACATGAATGGTTCACAGTCCTAGATTTAAAGGATGCCTTCTTTTGCATACCTCTCGAGAAACAGAGTCAGGCTATTTTTGCCTTTGAATGGGAAAGCCTGACCACTGGACGAAAAACTCAACTAACCTGGACTGTGTTGCCTCAAGGATTCAAAAATAGTCCAACAATCTTTGGAAACCAGTTAGCTAAAGAATTAGAAATATGGAGAAAAGACCATCCTGGAGGAGTTATGCTGCAATATGTGGATGATATCCTATTAGCAGCAGAAACCTGGGAGGAGTGTATACAAATGACTATAAGCTTATTAAACTTCTTAGGACAAGGAGGATACAAAGTGTCCAAGAAGAAAGCACAGATTGGAAAACCGATGGTCACTTACCTGGGATTTGAGATTTTACAGGGCCAGCGGAGATTGGGAACAGATCGGAAAGAGGCAATTTGTCAGATCCCAGAACCAAAAACAGCAAGAGATCTGAGGGCCTTCCTGGGAATGGCTGGATGGTGTCGTCTGTGGATATCTAACTATGGACTGCTGGTAAGACCTCTTTACGACATCTTGAAGGAGGCACAGAGAGAATATCTGCTTTGGAACCCTGAATGCAGGCAGGCCTTTCGGAGCCTGAAAAAGGCTTTGATGATGGCGCCTGCCCTAGGGCTGCCGGACTTATCTAAGCCCTTCGAACTATTTGTATATGAAAGGCAACATCTCGCTTTGGGAGTATTGGCCCAGAAGATTGGGGACTGGAAGAGACCAGTCGGGTACTTCTCTAAGCAACTGGACCCTGTAAGTAAGGGATGGCCGGGATGTTTGCGAGCTGTAGCGGCCACCGTCCTATTAATACAGGAAGCCAGGAAATTAACCATGGGGCAAAAGACAATTGTATATGCACCCCATATGGTTACCACAGTTCTAGAACAAAAGAGGGGACATTGGTTATCCCCCAGCAGAATGCTTAAATATCAGGTGATGCTATTAGAACAAGATGATGTAGAGCTCAAAGTCACCTCTGCTGTCAATCCCGCTATGTTTTTAACCATGAATGAGGAAAGTGAGGAATCTTTGAGCCACGACTGTCTGCAAACAATTGAACAAGTCTATTCCAGTCGCTCAGATCTGCATGACGAACCTTTGACTAACCCTGATCTGGAGCTGTTTACAGACGGTAGCAGTTTTGTACAGGATGGGAAACGAAGGACTGGATATGCTGTTGTTACAACTACAGAAGTTGTGGAGGCCGAGGCGTTATCTTCTATTACACACAAAGAAGAAATTTTACAACTTCTCCAAGCTGTCCAGGAACCAGAAGAGATTGCTATAATGCACTGCTGGGCACACCAGTTTGGGCAATCCAATGTTAATATAGGAAATCGTTTGGCAGATTGCACTGCCAAGGAGGTTGCACAACAAGGTATTCTAGCACTAATCCCAGCTAGAAGGATACAGCTACCAGGGACTAAGCCTTTTTACAGTGAAGTAGACCGTAAATTGGCATTGCATTTAAAAGCAACAGAAAATTCAGAAAGATGGCTGATAACCCCCAATGAGCAAGTTATTGTGCCACCTCAATTAATGACACAAATAGCTGAGGCCAGACATAAACAAACACATTGGGGAGTGGAGTCTTTGATTGACAACCTCCAATCACAAGTCTGTTTAAAAAAAAAAACAAAAAAAAACAACCCTCTTAACCAAAGGAGGCCACCCCCAGGGGTTACTAGGTGGGGGAACTCCCCCGGAGATTACTGGCAAATTGATTTTTCTGAGTTACCCAGGCAAAATGGCTATCGATATCTTTTGGTTTTGGTGGATACCTTTTCAGGATGGCCTGAGGCTTTTCCCTGTCGCACCAACAAAGCACGGGAGGTTGTTAAATGCTTATTAAAGGAAATAATACCTAAGTTTGGTGTACCAATTGGAATGTCCTCAGATAGAGGACCGCATTTTGTGGCTGAGGTTTTGCAACAATTAAGTCAAACCTTGAATATTACATGGGATTTACATACTCCATGGAGACTGCAATCTAGTGGAAAAGTTGAAAGAATGTATCAGACTCTTAAGAGACAAATAAGTAAAATCTGTCAGGAAACAACATTAAAATGGCCCCAAGCCCTTTCTTTAGCACTCCTCTGAATTAGGGTACAACCTCGGACTAATAAAAAGGAAAAACACTTGCAGGTCTAAAGAGATACGTCACCTTATCTGAACCTCTGACCCTTGATACCCCCATGCATCCATACCAGCCTGGCAACCACGTCTACATGAAGACTTGGAACTCTGAACCGCTAAAGGAAAAGTGGAAAGGCCCCTTCCAGATTCTTTTGACAACCTACACAGCAATCAAGGTTGAAGGAATTGAACCATGGATCCACTATACCCGAGTTAAGAAAGCCCCCCCTGGATCAGTGGCAAGTAACTACAGAAGGACCTCTAAAAATCAAAATTGAATCGGGTTTGAAAAAGTATGTCAAATATGTAAGATGTCTTGCTCTGTTGGGACAGGTATGGTCCTGTTCTGGGTATTACTGGCAGTTTCTTTGCTCTCCAGTCAAGGGAACCAACAGGAGCTATGGTCTCAAGCCCATAAACAACATACTGGTATAATGGGGAATGTAGGCAAAGCTACCTTACTGACAGTGGTAATACATGGAACTGAGGTGTTTTTAGAAAATGAATGGGGCTTGGAGGATGGCCATTGTGGGAAAATTCCCATAATTAAGGGGAAGGTAGGGAAAGAAATGAAAATAGGATGCAGAATGATAAATGGATCTACACATCAGAGGGCAAATAAGGCCACATCTTGTATAGGAGAAGGTCAAATTACGACCCAATGTATTTCTAGTACCTTAGATTGTTGGCACAATTTTACTTTGGTACACAAAATGAATTTGAAAAAGAATTCCAGTCTTGATGGCAGTTAGTGAATTTCACCTACAATCCCACCAACCATAGTGCCACAGCATTTGTCAATACATACCCCTATAGAAATGAATTTAACACTTGTGAGAGAACTTTTACATCATCAAGACCTACAGAAAATTTTGCAGACATGAAAATGGACGGAAAACATTGATAACCATCCACCACGATACTGAGAAAATCCATCAGGTGTTGGAAAGAGTGAAGGAAGATGGGGAGCATAAGTGGTGGGATACTCTGTTTGGATGATCGCCTAATGTTACTGGACTATTGAACAAAATGTTGCATCCGGTTATTGTATTGCTTTTGCTTGTCTTATTAGGCTTTGTTTTAACTACAGCTTTGTATATTAAACTTTGGATAATGATGAAGCACATGATACAGCTCACAACATTTGCCAGAAGTACTGCTAATATATCTACTGATTTATATATGGCTTTGATAGAAAAGGGTGAAGGTGAAACTTTTAAGAATCTGAAAGGATCTGAAAAGTTTCAAAAGGGGGGAATTGTAGCCAAAAAGATAGGCCTGTAACGAAGGCCTGCTTATATTATACATAATAAGAAAATGTAGCCAAGAAGAAAGGCCTGTAATGAAGGCCTACTTGTATTATATGTGATAAGAAACTATTCATTATTACTTTAGGTAGAAGGCTAATGATTCTTAGAATGAGCACCTGCTACACATCATGAGAAAAAGGAGGAGCTACAAGACACTTCAAGGTCCTTATGGACATACTTTGCAGAAAGGGAGGACATTAATTGCCTCCAGCAACATCCTTATCTTTCTGAGGCGTATAGCAAACAATTACCAACACTGAAATACTGAGAAACTAGGGGAAAGGTAATTTGGGCCAGGGTCCCCATGACCACCGACCCATAAGCCCCCTACCCAAATTGTACCACCTACTCAAAAGATAGAGGCGGAGAACAGAACTGAGCATGCGTTCTAGTTTGCATACTAAGCGAAGAAATATGAACCAATTATTGTAACAGGGAGTGTACCACTTTGTAATCTTTGTAACATTTGTGTATAAATATGACAAGAGAACCAGCATTAGGTGTGCCTGATTTGAGGAACTATCCTCCTGACACCCAGCGCTGCAATAAAGGAAATGCCTGCTTCTTAATGCTAAATTAGTGTTAAGGAGTTTTCTTTCATTCCCGAATTTCGGTGACAATACATTTAATACATATTCATTATTATTCCGGGAACTCCTGAATATATGCTAATGTCCTGATACGCCTGCGCAGTTTCTTTCTCAGGTGGTCGTCAGGGGTCGTCCTCCTCAAATCTTCCTCTTTCTCCTCTTCTTCAGTGTACAGAGTTGGGTGACCTCTTCTTCATTATCCCCGTTTTGCAAGCTCAGCAACCTTGTTATCCATCCTGCCCAGATGGTCCCAGGCTTGTTGGCATGTTGGGCCTCCCTTTATCAGGTTGCCTCAAACTTTGTGTCTTTTTCTAGTTCATACCCAAGGACTATTCCCTAATTTACGGCTTCTCTTATCCTGCTTCTGCATTCCAACTATTTTATTAATTGTTTTCTTTTGTACTGGAGCATGAGACAGTCGAAGCCTGAGTTTGTGGGGCCTGACTCAAGTGTTGCCAAGTTATATTCTGGTTTTTTTAAAATTGTTCTACGCTAATTAGATTCCCCTATTCATTCCCCCCTTTTCATTAAAGTTGCGAATTCTTTCGCAAGAAGGCCTACAATACATTCTCTTTTTGCGATGTTCTCTTAAAGTATTTCCCTGACTCTACTGCATGTCTTGTCTTATTTTGTTTCCAGTTCTCATATTCTCCTGAAGTTCGCCTACTACACCAAAATGCACATTGTATTAATATACAAGTCAGGAATATCATCAGTCCTAGAAGCAGGACAAAACCAAATAGCTGCCGGAGCCAGGTCGAATTAGGTAGCCAGAAAGTTAACTTGTGCCAAATTTCTTCAAAACCCCATGAGGTATCGTCTTTAGTTATTTTATGCAATATTTCGCTTTGTCTACGGATTTCGTCTAAATCTGTGGAGATTCTACCGCTTTGGTCTATGTACATACAACAGCTTATATTTATGGTTGCACAAACACCACCTTGTGAAGCTAATAATAAATCAAGGGCCATTCGGTTTTGAATCACTTCTTTTGACAGACTAGTTATTTCAATTTGCAAGGCCTGTATTGCATCAATGGTTTTGTTCTCAATGTTTTCTATTACTGCCGAAATGTTCACTATAGTTTTTTCTAGTTCACTTACCCCTAGCCATGGGAGAAACCACCTTACAAAACTATGGAACTTAGTAAACCTATCTGCCATAGCGTTATGAGTTTTCTTTATCCTTTTGAGGGAAGTTGTTATTCTTTCGTCCTGTGGGTATAGTTTGTCAACGATAGTAATGTTAGGAACTAAAGCTCCAAGAGTACAAGCTCCTTTCCATCCTAGGGGCAATATCTTCATAGCCAATGTACCACATAGCCAATACCATCCCATTCCTAATGGAACCAGGAGTCCAGTATAGTTCAACCTTTGAAAAACAGGATCAATCAACGTCATATTTAAGGAAATGGACTTGTTACATTTTGAATATTCTCCTACAAAGGTGCCCTTTCCTGAACTTACTAAACAACTATTACTCGAGGTATAATTTGCTATCATCACGTCTACCTTCCATTCCTGGTTCCATTTGGACTGGGAATCTTTTCTAAGGGTGGTGTTTGCCCAATAAACCGGATTTGTCCAGGAGACATTAGATGGAAGCGGAACTCCTATTAAGGATATTCCATGGCCGGAATATTTAGGCATCTGAGTGATGTTTTGGACTAGAGAGAAGTGTAGATTTTGATTCCATCCTTCTACCTGACTGACATGGCTCAGGACTATTATTGTCACGAGTAGTGTCCAATTGATCATAATGTCCTTTTTATTTTTATCTTAAGGGGTGATTGTGGTTCCACAGTCCATGATGCAGGGACCTTCTTGATCCTTGAATAATGAATCCACGCGGGCTGCTCTTTGATCTTGATTGCAGTGAGGGTTGTTAACAGCACTTGAAATGGTCCATTCCACTTCTCTTCCAATGGTTTACCTGTGAAATTCTTAACATAAACCCAGTCTCCGGGTTTAAAAGGATGTATGGGTTGATCTAATCTTCTAACTCGTGTTGCTAGAACAGTTTGTTCGATTATATTTAACTGTCTGTGACTATTACCTTTTCCTATTACACCCATCTGAATCTTGTTTGAGGTATTCGGGTTATTCTTTAAACAAATTCCGCACCTTTGGGTTACTTGTTTCACAGTAGTGTACAAATTTCAACTTACTAGCTTCTGGTTTAATTGTTTATATAAAGCATCTGTACCCCAATGTGTTTTCTTATGTTCATCTAAAACTAATTTCCATAACAAATTAGAGGGTACTATTATTCGTCCATCTGGAACATAAAACCATCCATCTTTTCCTTTGTTACCTTCTAAATCATTGATTAATTTTTTTATCTTCTTTGGAATACTTATCTGGCTCTAAATCAGAATTTGGAATTTGAAGTTTACTGTCTGGAATTAAGGCTGCCATCATTTTACCTTTTTCTGCTGCCTTTCTAGCCTCTGAGTCTGCCAATTTATTGCCAATCTCTTGGTCGGTGTTACCTTTTTGGTGCCCTTTAGAATGCATAATAGCTACTTTTTCTGGAAGATTTACGGCTTCTAATAACTTTAGAATTTCTTTTGCATGTTTAATATATTTTCCTTGAGCAGTGAGAAGTCCCCTTCCAGATAGCACCATGGGCATGTACAACTCCAAAGGCATACTTTGAGTCTGTTCAGATATTAATGTTCTTCCCTCTTGCCAGCTCTAACGCTCGGGTTAGGGCAATGATTTCAGCCTTTTGTGCTGATGTCCCCGCAGGTAATGATTTTGCTTCTATTACCTTTTGGGTAGTGGTCACAGCATATCCCGCTTGGCATTCTCCGTGTTTCACAAAGCTGCTTCTGTCTGTATACCAGGAGTCCTCGGCATCGTGGAGCGGCTCCTCTTTTAGATCGGGACGGCTGGAATATACCACTTCTATCGTTTTTAAACAGTCATGGACCACCGGCTCCGAGATTTCCCCACTAAGAAAAGAAGCTGGGTTCACAATGTTAGTGATGACTATAGTTATATCATCTTGTTCCACTAGTATTGCTTGGTATTTCAGAAATCTAGAGGGGGAAAGCCAGTGTCCTCCCTTTTGTTCTAACACGGCTGAAACCGTATGAGACACCATTACTGTAATTTTCTGGCCCATTGTAAATTTGCGTGCTTCCAGTACATTCAGGATAACTGCAGCTACTGCTCATAGACATCCAGGCCACCCTTTGCTTACTTCATCCAATTGCTTAGAAAAGTAAGCTACTGCTCTTTTATAAGGGCCTAGTTGCTGAGCCAGCACCCCTAAGGCTATTCCTTGCCTCTCATGAGAAAATAGCCAGAAGGGTTTAGACACGTCAGGAAGACCTAAAGCCGGTGCTCTCATCAGTTCTGTTTTCAGTTGTTCAAAGGCTCTTTTTGCTTCTCCTGTCCAGGTCAACTTTAACTGATTATCTTTTAGTAATTGAAACAATGGTTTTATTAAGAGTCCATAATTATATATATCCATAATTTGCACCATCCTGTCATACCTAAAAAGGTCCTAAATTCTTTTGCTGTTCCCGGCAATGGCGTGCGGCAAATAGCTTCTTTTCGACCTTCTCTTTGTCCTCCTGAGATCTCAAATCCGAGGTAAGTGACTTGTTGCTGAATCACTTGGGCCTTTTGCTGGGAAACTTTGTATCCACTCAATCCTAGAAAATTTAACAAGCTCACTGTCCATTGGGCGCAGTCCTCCTTAGTAGTTGTAGCCACTAGTAAATCATCCACATATTATAATAAAGTCCCTGTCTGAGATGGAGGAGTCCATGTTTCGAGTTCTCGGACCAACTGGTTCCCAAAGATAGTAGGGCTATTCTTAAGTCCTAGAGGTAACACCGTCCAAGTTAATTGTGTTTTTCTGCCTGTTTCAGGATTTTCTGACAGCTTCTGACTCTCTGCTGCCAAGGGCAGACAGAAAAATGCATCCTTCAGGTCCAGTACGGTAAACCAAATTTGGTCCTGTACTAGCCGATAATTCTTCCCATCCGGTTTCTTCACCGGTAAAATTGGGGTATTATACTCTGATTCACATTATATGAGCAACCCGTATTCTATAAAGTTGAATATTAACCTTTTAAATTCCTTTTTGGCCTCTATTTTTAATGGGTATTATTTTGTCTTACCGGATTTGTTCCAGGTTTAAGGATAATTCTTATGGGTTTCGCTCTTCTGGATCTACCCGGGACCTCATTAGCCTGTGTCAAAAATGTCACTGTATTCTTCACCTCCTCGGGAATTCCTTTGTTAGTCTTAGGTTGTTCCTGCAACATAAAAACTCTTGCCTCAATGGCTTTAGATTCAGGGATTAATAATTGAACTTTCCCATCTTTAAAGGTGATCTGTGCTTCCAATTTACTCAATAGGTCCCCTCCCAAGAGTGGTATAGGACATTCAGGCATATATAAAAATTGGTGAGTTATCCATTGTTTTCCGAGCTTAAAATTTAAAGGATGGAAAAGGCACGCTGTTCCGCTTTCCCTGTGGCACTCACAATGTTTACTGTATCATCGCTCAATTTTCTTTGATAAGTATTTAACAGAATAAGTTGCCCCGGTATTTGCAAGAAAATCTTATGTTCCTTTTTCCCAGCTCTACTGTAGCCAGGGCTTCTGCTGGGGAGGTTTCCCCTGGTCCCCTTCAGGACCTAGTTCAGGGGAACTGAGGTTGAAAGGGAGCTGCTTATCGTGCCTCCTCCAGAACCTCTGGACTGATAGGAACAGGACCCCTAAAACGGTCCTTAAATTTCTGATAATCCCATTTTCAATGTCCCAGTTCTTTACAATATGCACACTGATGATCTCCTAAGGTATTACTGGTATTTTGTGCTGGAGGGGCCCCACCTCTTCCCCCATAGTATTGCCGTCCTCCCCTGAAGTTACTGTTTGCTGACGCTCCCTGCAGTGCAGCTCTCAGGTTACCCTCTCTTTCCCTGTCTCTCCCTGCCTGTCTCCGCTCTTTCATTTTCTTGTTGTTCTTTTCTAACTTCCTTCTACAAAACAACATCAATTGTAACATTGTATTATATTCCAAATTCTTATTCTTGGGCTGTTTTTTTAAAACTTCTCTGCTCTGATTACTTCCCATTTTACTATCTCGCCAACCACAAACAATCTTTACTATTTCGGTAGCACACTCCTTTTTCTCAAGGGGTTCACACTTTACACTTAGCACACTCTATGTCTGTCCCAGATTGAATTCACAATTTCTGTTTATACCATAAACATTCAAAAATGATTATTGATTCACAATATTTTTGGGGTGTCAAAAGCAATATTCTGATTCCCACATTTATCAACAATTCTACTTCAGGGGCTGCATCATTCAGATTTTTAGTTAGTCTTTTAACACAGCAATAAAGGACATCCAAACTTACATGTCAATGCTACTATTAATCTAAATAATTACCCACAAGGGTATCATTAATCATTCGCTTCGTCCTTCTCCGGCTGTTTCCCTCACGGGATAACAGAACCGCGGATCCGGACTCCACACTCACTTCGTACGTGATTGTACGTCTCACACACTCACACAAATTCAAACACCTCAAGTTATACTTGAGAAAGAAAAAAAAGAAAATTCTTGAAACTGTAACTGTTAAGCTCCTAAACAACCAATACCTCCAGACAGTTACTTTTCAAGTGCGTGTGTGTGTGTGTGTAACAGTAACTGTTAAACTCCTAGACAACCAATACCTCCAGTCAGTTACTGTCCCAATGTATGCGAATAAGACGCTAGCAGTCCCGCATACGCTCAACCCTGCGTTATAACGTAACGACCTACGGGGAGCCACCAAACAACCAGTTCCAAAAACAGAGTAGTAACTGTTAAACTCCTAAACAACCAATACCTCCAGACAGTTACTTAAACAAATAAAAATAAAAGCAAAATATTTTAAAGAATACCTTTCAATAGATCGTCCTTGTCTGTCCCCGCAGTGATCCGATTGAGGAGAGGAGTCTCTCCGGAGAAATCCCCGGGGGTACCCAAGAGAGTCCCAATCTCAATGGGTCCTGCAGCCGGGCAGAGAGGGTCCCATCTGGGGTGCCAATCTGAATCAAAGAAATTCACTCAATAGCCAATGTGACTATTAAGCAGGTATCCTTTATTGCAGCGCTGGGAGTCGCACCGGGATATTTCCACGAACGTGCGTCTCGACGAGAAACAAATTGTACGTGATTTATGTTACAAAAGAGTTTACATATTCATTAGGTTTCTGATACATTTAATACATATTCATTATTATTCCGGGAACTCCTGAATATATGCTAATGTCCTGATACGCCTGCGCAGTTTCTTTCTCAGGTGGTCGTCAGGGGTCGTCCTCCTCAAATCTTCCTCTTTCTCCTCTTCTTCAGTGTACAGAGTTGGGTGACCTCTTCTTCATTATCCCCGTTTTGCAAGCTCAGCAACCTTGTTATCCATCCTGCCCAGATGGTCCCAGGCTTGTTGGCATGTTGGGCCTCCCTTTATCA
Organism: Balearica regulorum gibbericeps; assembly: GCF_011004875.1. NCBI lineage: Eukaryota > Metazoa > Chordata > Aves > Gruiformes > Gruidae > Balearica > Balearica regulorum. The sequence continues at coordinate 28,335,015 of NC_046219.1, forward strand.
GGTTGCCTCAAACTTTGTGTCTTTTTCTAGTTCATACCCAAGGACTATTCCCTAATTTACGGCTTCTCTTATCCTGCTTCTGCATTCCAACTATTTTATTAATTGTTTTCTTTTGTACTGGAGCATGAGACAGTCAAAGCCTGAGTTTGTGGGGCCTGACTCAAGTGTTGCCAAGTTATATTCTGTTTTTTTTAAAATTGTTCTACGCTAATTAGATTCCCCTATTCACTTGCTTTCTAGCATGAGAGAAGTAGTATCACCTTCCCTACCCCAAGCCAGCAGGACTTGGGGGGTGAGCGGCAAACAGAAACGGTGGCCACGGAGACCGCAGGAGGGGGTGGGAGGTGCTGCTGGCTCCAGGGTGAGACATGAGGGAGGGCGGGTCAGGCCTGCTGTCTGCGTGGGGCTGGCGGGTACCTGCACTGCTCCTTGGGGCCGTGGGGCGAAGAAGCCGTTGAGGCCTTCGCCCTGCAGGCGGCGGCGATTGCGGGTTACGTGCGGCTGCGGATGGTCTCAGGAGCCTGCTCTCTCCCGGCTGCTGGGGCGTTTTTGCGCCGCCGGCTGTCGTTCTGTTTCACCGGCTCAGCCCAGAGGCGTATTATGAGCAGAGCGAAAAGTGGCGGTCAGCAGTCTGCCTTAGGCTTTTTATTTGCTTAATATCTACACGGTTTAGGGAACAAAACGAAAAATATTTTTTTCTTCAGAACTCTGAGATATGTATCCTTGCCGTTATTTCTGCAAATATTTCTCCACCCATAAAGTAAAAAAAAAAAAAAAAAAAAGCAGTTGAACATATCACTTAATTTATGAACAGAGATAGTAGGTTAGGAAGGACTGGTCCATCTACTTTCACGTGATTTCTTGGGGAAAAAAGAGTGTGTTGAATAGTGTTATTGAGGAAACTTCAGTTTTGAAACACACACACACCTTGTTATATTGTAAGAGCAATGTTGTAAAACTGTATTTTCTCTGACTTCCTCCTTGTGACAAATCATTGTGTAATTCTTCCACGTTATGCTGCTTTAAAGTTTCCATTGAAGGATTATTACTTTTTTAAATAGCTCTTAGTATTGATATAACTATTTATATGTATTCTCCATTTCTGTGGCAACTAAGAGTTAAATAACATTAGTACCAGCTCAAAGTCTTTGCTACAAAGATATTTAGAATTAATGCAATTAATTGTGGTAAAGCAGCATCATTGTCCTAAACAATTAGAAATAAAGGAGAGTCACAGGCATCTTAATACTTGCATAATCACTGGAACGCATAGAAACATTTTTATAGAAGTCTACTTGTTGTCCTAAAAGTGGGATCACTTACCCAGTGTGTAGTACACCAATATACACACAGAGCAGAAGTAATTTATTTATTTTATGTCTGCACAGAGATGGGTGCTAGGTAGTAATTCCACAAAGCTAGCACACTACCCACACAGCATCTACCACATATTTATCTTGTTACAGGATTAGAAAAACCTGCCTAAATTTATACTAATGGAGTATTAATTACCACATCATCTACTGTTGGTCAAGCATCTTTAAATTAGCAGGCATGCTCCTTGAGGGTGTGTGGAGGGGTGTACTTTGCATAGTCCTTTAATTGGTTGCTTGCAAGCTCCCCCAGCCACCTTCCCCTAGTTACTGGTGATTCTTGTTGACTTCAGGCCTCTCTGGCCATCACCCAGCTCTGGGTGCCTTCTGGGGCAGGATGTTTCCTTTTTGTCAGTTTTTCAGCTCTCCTTTAAGGGTACTTTTTAGCAAAGCATGCTTTTTATCAGTCCTTTGGCTCTTCTTCAAAGGTATAGTCGTCAGCAAAGCAAGGTAGTGCATTTAACCCTAAATTAAACAGTGTCTAAGCACCAACTCAAACACATTTCTGTCCCTGTAGTTATTTTTGATAACTTTCTAACATATAAAAATTTGTTGAGAAACAATGTTCTTTGATTCACCAGCTGTTTGGAAAGAAACAGAGATTATTTTTTTTCTTAGTGTCTGTTGCAATATACTGCATCTGTTGAGCAAGCAGAGGCTGAGTTTTCTATATATTGGTATGTATAAGAACAATTTATAGTTCTCGGCAGTATGTTGATGAAGTTAAGTGGTATCATCTGTAAAGGCAGTTGTGTTTTCCCTTTTAAACTCTGAATTAACTTCTTTTTCTCTATCCTGAATGAGAGCAGGAGGTGAAGAGATAATGGCAATGAATGATGTGTACTTACATAGCCATGCACCCTCATATTTTTGGTCAAGGACTGTAGAAGTAGCTTTTATTTTTTTTCTTCCTCTCTTTTGAATATAGATTGACTGAAACAGGTGTTTAAAAGCTAAAAATGTCAAGGATAGATATTCTTTCAGGTTCTTTAGTAAACAGATTCATCCTTATGATGGTCACACTCAGAGTTGTGGTCAAGGGCTCAATGTCCAAGTGGAGAACAGTGACAAGTGGTGTTCCTCAGGGGTCGGTACTGGGACAAGGGCACTGTTCAACATCTTTGTCAGCAACATGGACAGTGGGATCGAGTGCACCCTCAGCAAGTTTGCTGATGACACCAAGCTGTGTGGTGTGGTCGACACGCTGGAGGGAAGGGATGCCATCCAGAGGGACCTTGACAGGCTGGAGAGGTGGGCCCGTGCGAACCGCATGAAGTTCAACAAGGCCAAGAGCAAGGTCCTGCACGTGGGTTGGGGCAATCCCAAGCACGACTATATAGGCTGGGCGAGGAATGGATTGAAAGCAGCCCCGAGGAGAAGGACTTGGGGGTGCTGATTGATGAGAAGCTCAACATGACCCAGCAGTGTGCACTTGCAGCCCAGAAAGCCAACCGTGTCCTGGGCTGCATCAAAAGAGGTGTGACCAGCAGGTCGAGGGAGGTGATCCTGCCCCTCTACTCCGCTCTGGTGAGACCCCACCTGGAGTACTGCGTCCAGCTCTGGGGGCCCCAGTACAGGAGAGACATGGAGCTGTTGGAGCGAGTCCAGAGGAGGGCCACGAAGATGACTGGAGAGATGGAGCACCTCTCCTATGAGGACAGGCTGAGAGAGAGTTGGGGTTGTTCAGCCTGGAGAAAAGGTGGCTCTGGGGAGACCTAGCCTTCCAGTACCCGAAGGGGGCCTGCAGGAAAGATGGGGAGGGACTGTTTATGAGGGAGTGTAGTGACAGGACAAGGGGTAATGGGTTTAAGCTGAAGGAGGGTCGATTTAGATTAGATGTTAGGAAGAAATTCTTTACTGTGAGGGTGGTGAGGCACTGGAACAGGTTGCCCAAAGAGGTTGTGGAGGCCCCCTCCCTGGAAGTGTTTAAGGCCAGGTTGGATGAGGCTTTGGGCAACGTGGTCTAGTGGAATGTGTCCCTGCCTGTGGCAGGGGGGTTAGAACTAGGTGATCTTTGAGGTCCCTTCTAACCCAAACCATTCTATGATTCTTATTAGAGAGAATATTTGTTTTATGATTAATTGTAGCTAATATTTTGTAACCAGAACTTTAAATGAATAAATACTGGATGCTAAAAGGTTTCTCTCTTCAACATTTCATATAATGCTTTGACCGTTCTAGCTAATACGTTTTTTTACATTGCCACATCCTCCTAATGTGTCTTATTTTTTCCATAATGGCACCAGCTTATGTTCTTCTAATGAGTGTATCAAGATTGTGAATACCTACAATAAATTAACTCTTCTTTTTAATGTTCTGACCATCTTTTTTGTGTATTACTTGCTGTCTATTACTCTTAATGAGGTCAGGCCATGTCCACATTAGCAAGAATGTGGTGCAGTGGAAGTAGATTTGTAAAGGAAAGAATTTGAAGCTAAAGTTTATCCTATATATGCTTTAAGAGATGTTTCTTCAGACTAGCACTAGTCTGGTCCCATAGAGGGAACCTCCATTAGCAGTTGGAATGTGTCAGGTGTGCTCAGAAAGCACAGTCTTCCAGTATAGTTTAGTTTGAAAGAAATCTGTTTTGCCTGCTCCAAGACCAATCATCTGGGATGCAAACCAAAGCCATGGGAAATAGAGGTGATCAAACTGATACACTGATCTAGACCACTCACTCCTCTCTACCTCCCTCTATGCCTTTTCTACTGAACCTTTATTTTGTGTTTCATTGCTGTTTGTTCTTTCATCACAAACCCCTGTACTCAATCTGTACCCCTTCTAGTGTCTTAGAGATTGCGAGGAGTTTACAAATAATTGTTATAACTGGAAACAGTCATCACCTTTCTTAGAATAGTAGAACAGATACTGTTGTTCTGTATTCCTGATATACTAATTGTAATACAAAAATGTTTTTGAGTTTTACTTCTAAAGATGTCAATCATAAACATCATAAAGTGAGAGACTTTATAACTATTTTTTATCTCTTTCACTTTCACTATTATTGTACCTTCATTTTTACTGTGTTTGTTGTATGTTATTAAAACACCTTCATCACTAGTGTATAAACATTTTCTAGTATGTTCATGCTCATGGTTATGTTTGTTCTTAAATTTAAAACTGGTTTTAAGAGGATTATTGAAGGAGCTTTGTTTATACAACAGCATATTGCTTAGTAGTATAGGCTCTGAGATATAAACAATTCAGACAATTTTTTTTCTAAAACAGTTTTGGTCTCTGTGAATCACTTAGGGTTTTTCTTCTAAATAAAAAAAATAAACAGAAGATTACCACTATTTATGAACATATTGGCAATAAACATTTCTGTAGAAACAAGGTTGCAGATAACTACACCACTTCTGGTGTAGTTTTTACTGATTAATGTTGTTCATAATAGTTCAATTCCTTCATTATTTTCTTTCTGGATTAAAATGGTAAAACATTTGTTTTCAGTAATCTAGAAGTACTAGGAAATCTTGGTGAGAAACTTGAGATAAATCTTTCAGTTTAAAAGGTCTTGTAAAATGCTGAATAGAGACAGGAGAAGATACAATGGTTCTTTCCTCCTGAAATAAACTTCGAAGTTTTACAGTCATGAGTTTTTCTAGACAGAGCTACAGAGGAGCTGAAAGCAGGATTTACAACAGAATTGTACCACATCTTACTTGCAAAAGATTAATAGGGGATGGGTACTCCTTTTGTTTCACTTTGCTCTTCACATAAGCAAATAATTATTTAAGCAGTTTGACAAATGGCATAAAATATATATTTTGATGTTTCATTTTAATCATTGTCAGAAGCAGTCTCTATTATCTGTTTACTTTGCAGTGTGAATTTTTTACTTTTTTAAAGGCTTGAATTGTCTGTAATTTGTTATATCTTAAAGCCAATTATTTCAGAAAAGACATAATTCTAGGGCTTTGCTTTTTGAAGGCTATTTCTAGGCACTTGGTTAAGGTCTAAGATTTTGTAAAATGCTGGGTCAACTGCTACTTGAAAAATAGTCCCATTCAGCTGTGTCAGCTTGGGCACTTGTATTTTTCACTTTTGTGAATCCTGGCCCAGTTTTCTGTTCAGTATTAATTTATCATGTACCTTGGCTTAGTACATTTATAAAAATACTTAAATCGTTCTTAGGAGAGTCTGTATTCTAGGGAACTAGGTTTTATTATATAGTGAGAGAGAATAGTGCAACAGTAGCAGTTTTGAATGCGCTAGTAGGGAACCTAGGTGGCTCACGCTGTGTATAGTTACATGCTAATAACACTGTTGTATAGTTCCTCCTGCCAGCTCTGTTCCTGTAAATTAATACAGGATTAAAACTGACAGGAGTCAGAGGAACATGTTTTACAAGGAAATGAGAGTTAAGGAGTTTGTTAAATTTGATCCTGTCAGCCAGAATGTTTCCTGGCCAAATGAATACTCAGAAAAGACAGGTGCACTTCTTGTCAAAAATATGTAATGTAACATTACTGTTTTGGGATAAAATCCTTAACTCATCCAAGTAATGGATAAATCGGGTAGTATGAAATCAAATGCACTACTGGACTTTGTAGCGTAACCTTTTAAACATCAGAGATGTTAAAGCAGGGTTGAATTTTCCTAATTTCTTGGGTTGATTCTAGCAGGGTTGAATTTTCCTAATTTCTTGAATGTATGTTTGTTCTTGTCTTATAAATTCAAGAAATAAAGCAATGCATTTGTGGGAAACCCATTGTTCAAATGGCCTGGCTCTATTGATACATTAATTTCTATACCAAGGTGTGTTAGCTGGATTTTAGTTCTTTTAACGATGGTGACTTGAACAGATGCATGCACATCCTAGAGGAAGATACTTCTGTGCAGTGAGTGGAATAAGAAGTGTAGCTGCATGGCCATCAGTTCAATCTTAATTAGCAATTGGAGTAAAAACAAAGTGGTGTCTATTAAAAATGTTGATTTAGATGAGTTGTCTTATTGGGAAGATCTGATATAGTCTATTTTATTTATTACTTATAGTATTGCTTCAGTAATACCCAGAGGCTTTGTTTTGAGGTGGCCTGTGATGTGGTTTCCAGCTGTAATAATTTCCAGTGCAAGGGAGACATCTGAAAGGTTGGGATTGAGAGTTACTCTTGAATCAGTCTGCTTTGCTTGTTTGTTCTGTGTTTGCTCTTCAATTAAAAAAAAAAAAATATTCCTTATCCTTTGATTCAGTATGTATATAATTTTCTACATGACTTCTTTGGAGTATATTTTATATTTTACATTTATATTAATGAATGTTTTTGCAAATAGATGAATATGAGTTGTCCTGTGAGATTTAGAACAGTAACTGCTCATTAGTTTATGGTGTTTGGTAGAGGAAGCTGCTTACGCGGACGTGATCATTTTAATAATTGTTTATGGAAGAAATTTTTCCATCCCACATTTGCACTGAGTGCTCTGAACTTTAGTAGTATTTGATAATGAGTCACTTGTAAAGTTTTCATAAGAAAAATAAAAGACCAGGGATCTCATGTATATATATTGATATTTAAAATAAAGGGTTTTTTTCTGTCTTTTTCTTATCTTTGATGTTTTTAGTATAGTACTAACTGAGAGGCATTTATCTATGGAACATAGAGTGGTCTGTACTACACCACGCTTGATTTTAGCCAAAAACCTGAGAAGTGATCCTTTGTGGTCAAAACTGGATGAAGTCAGTCCTTCATCTAACCTTGTTGTTTATTGTGCTTTCAATGCTTTTACACAACTCCTATTAAAATCTTGACATTGTCATTGAAATTGAGAATAATATTTATTTTCTTGATGCAGCCTACATAATGACAGGATTCCTGAAGTTATCCCTTCACTCATTCTCAGCATTTGTATGTGAAGGTAGCTGTTATAATTTTGTTTTGTTCTTGCTAAAATAAGAATAAAATAGTTCAAATAAAGGAATGTCTTAAAACCTTTTAATTGAGGAAAAATAGGAAGTTTATTTTGGGCTTATACTATAATAAATGAGGTGTCAGATTTTGATGAAATGGTATTGGAGGCTTTTATGAGTGTGTTGGGTTTGCGTGGCAAGGTTTTGGTAGTGGGGGTGGGAGGCTACAGGGGTGGCTTCTGTGAGAAGCTGCTAGAAGCTTCCCCTGTGTCTGACAGAGCCAATGCCAGCCGACTCCAAGATGGACCTGCCACTGGCCAAGGCCAAGCCAATCAACGCCTCTGTGATAACATATTTAAGAAAGAGAAAAAAAAACAGTAGAGAGCGCTTTTGCAGCCGGAGAGAGGAGTGAGAAGATGTAAGAAACTCTGCAGACACCAAGGTCAGTGAAGAAGGAGGGGGAGGAGGTGCTCCAGGCGCCAGAGCAGAGATTCCCCTGCAGCCGGTGGTGAAGACCATGGTGAAGCAGGCTGTCCCCCTGCAGCTCATGGAGGAAGGATGAGGGGGTGTAGAGATTCCACCTGCAGCCTGTGGAGGACCCCATGTCAGAGCAGGTGGAGGCACCTGAAGGAGGCTGTGGCCCCGTGGGAAGCCCACACTGGAGCAAGCTCCTGGCAGGACCTGTGGACCTGTGGAGAGAGGAGCCCACGCCAGAGCAGGTTTGCTGGCAGGACTTGTGACCCCGTGGGGGATCCACGCTGGAGCAGTTTGCTCCTGAAGGTCTGCACCCCATGGAAGAGACCCACGCTGGAGCAGTTTGTGAAGGACTGTAGCCCGTGGGAGAGACTCACGTTGGAGAAGTTCGTGAAGGACTGTCTCCCATGAGAGGGACTCCATGCTGGAGCAGGGGAACGATGAGAGGAGTCCTCCCCCTGAGGATGAAGAAGCAGCAGAGACAATGTGTGATGAACTGACCACAGCCCCCATTCCCCATCCCCCTGCCCCTCTGAGGGGGGTGGAGTTTGAAGCCGGGAGTGAAGTTGAGCCCGGGGAAGGGGGGAGGGGTGGGGGGAGGTGTTTTAAGATTTGATTTTATTTCTCATTCCTCTACTGTGTTTTGCTTAGTAATAAATTAGATGAATTCCCTCTCTAAGTTCAGTCTGTTTTGCTCGTGACGATAATTAGTGAATGATCTCTCCCTGTCCTTATCTCGACCCATAAGCTTTTCATTGTGCTTTTTCTCCCCTGCCTAATGAAGGAGGGGAGTGATAGAGCAGCTCTGGTGGGCACCTGGCCCTCAGCCAGGGTCAACCCACCACAATGAGTTTCACAGAAATTGCAGAAACAATTTAATTTAGATCTTTGTTTTAACCATCCTAAAATAATAATAAAAAATCATATGGAAAGCAGTCTTTAATAATTGTGTTGCTATTTGCCACATCAATATTTCTTTTTTTTTTTTTTTTACACACTATTGAGACTCACTTAGGGCTATTGAGACGTAAAAGATGGTCACTTACATCTGTAAAATATGTCTTGCTTCCCATACTTTTGAGGTATGGGGGAAGTAAGCAGTTTTGTAACTTACTTGCATCTCACTATTTCTCTTATTGCCATGAGCATCTGTGATAGCAAAGATGTCAGAATTTGTTTTTCTTTGAGGACTGGTACACACTTTACATGCATCAAATCATAATTCAGTATGTAAATAAATTCTTTTTCAAGCTTTTCCATACAGGTGTCATTTTCCAGACCTAATATTTATTTGCATCAAGTTGTTACATTATCAATAAAAGGCAAACTGTTAACATACTTTGCGAGCATTAACTTAAAAGTTAGGAAATGTAACTAATTTCATTTAACCATGTGTGCTGGTTTTGGCTGGGATAGAGTTAATTTTCTTCATAGAGGCTGGTATGGGGCTATGTTTTAGATTTGTGATGAAAACAGTGTTGATAATACAGGGATGTTTCAGTTACTGCTGAGCAGCGCTTACACAGAGTCAAGGCCTTTTCTGCTTCTCACACTGCCCTGCCAGCAAGTAGGCTGGGGGATGCAGAAGGAGTTGGGAGGGGACACAGCCAGGACAATTGACCCCAACTGACCAAAAGGATATTCCCTACCATATGATGTCATGTTCAGCAATAAAACTAGGGGGAAGAAGATGGAAGGGGGGATGTTTGGAGTGATGGTGTTTGTCTTCCCAAGTAACCGTTATGCGTGATGGATACCTGCTTTCCTGGGGATGACTCTAAACACCTGCCTGCCGATGGGAAGTGGTGAATGAATTCGGTTTTTTTGCTTGCATGCGTGGCTTTTGCTGTACTTATTAAACTGTCTTTATCTCAACCCACGAGTTTTCTCACTTTCACTCTTCTGATTCTCTCCCCCATCCTGCTGTGGGGGGAGTGAGTGAGCGAGCAGTTGCATGGTGCTTAGCTGCCGGCTGGGGCAAAACCATGACACCTTGCATAATAAAAGTGTCCACTGAACTGAATATTCTCAGAAATACTTTTATCTTTCATTTTCTCATGTGTTATTTTATTACATGAAAATAATAATATGAAGGCATTTCACTTTTCACACAACACATAGGGTTTCTTTTGCTGGAACTGTAGGATTCTTACTGAAGACAGGATGGGGGAGTGGTACAGGATCAAATACAAGCAATTTCCTTCACACTAGTTCAGTCAACTGTCCAAAAATGTGCTAAATTTGAATAAAGGTAGAGGCACTTGAAATTAGATTGTTGCTCTGATTTATTTTTTCTTTTTACTTTTTCAGTCTCTTGATACTTTCCTATGCTATATAACCCTGTCTGACTGGTTCAGTTGAGTTTCTGTGCCTGCTCCTAAAAGAGCTTGATTGGGGTTTTGTTAGCGGTCTTTTTCCACTTGTAAGCATCCAAGGTTACTAACAAAGTTTCCTACACAGTAAAACTATTCTGTGGTTCCTCTCCACTTTTTTCTGTTTTGCCATTAACTGTTGGCATCCACTACTGAAGTCTTCCTCTTTACCTTTAGAAGTCCTTTCAGTAGCAATCGGAAAGTTGCCAGCTCCACTTACAGATGATTGTCTTGCTCCCTTCCCCGATTCCCAAATCACAGGAATAATAGGATAGTACTTAATTGTAGACTGCCTTCACAGAATTATCTGATTTCACACCCTTCTTAAGCAGTATGACACTGAGGGAAATTTAATATGTCCTTGTGGTGGTTTAACCTTGGCTGGATGCCAGGTGTCCACCAAGCTGCTCTATCACTCCCCTCCTCAGCAGGACAAGGAGGGAAGAATAAGATGGAAAAAACCCCAAAAAACTCTTGGGTCAAGATAAAGGCAGTTTAATACAGCAAAAGGCTTTGGGAAAAAATGAAGGAAAACTGATACAATTTTCAGGCACTTAACATGAACAGAATCAGAAGATCATAGAATGGTTAGGGTTGGAAGGGACCTTAAAGATCATCTAGTTCCAACCCCCCTGCCATGGGCAGGGACACCCTCTACTAGACCACGTTGCCCAAAGCCACATCGAACCTGGCCTTAAACACTTCCAGGGAGGGGGCCTCCACAACCTCTCTGGGCAGCCTGTTCCAGTGCCTCACCACCCTCACAGTGAAGAATTTTTTCCTTATATCTAATCTAAATCTACCCTCTTTCAGCTTAAACCCATTACCCCTTGTCCTGTCACTACACTCCCTCATAAACAGTCCCTCCCCATCTTTCCTGGAGGCCCCCTTCAGATACTGGTAAGCTGCAATTAGATCTCCCCGGAGCCTTCTTTTCTCCAGGCTGAACAACCCCAACTCTCTCAGCCTGTCCTCATAGGAGAGGTGCTCCATCTCTCCAGTCATCTTCGTGGCCCTCCTCTGGACTCGCTCCAACAGCTCCATGTCTCTCCTGTACTGGGGCCCCCAGAGCTGGACGCAGTACTCCAGGTGGGGTCTCACCAGAGCGGAGTAGAGGGGCAGGATCACCTCCCTCGACCTGCTGGTCACACCTCTTTTGATGCAGCCCAGGACACGGTTGGCTTTCTGGGCTGCAAGTGCACACTGCTGGGTCATGTTGAGCTTCTCATCAATCAGCACCCCCAAGTCCTTCTCCTCGGGGCTGCTTTCAATCCATTCCTCGCCCAGCCTATATAGTCGTGCTTGGGATTGCCCCAACCCACGTGCAGGACCTTGCTCTTGGCCTTGTTGAACTTCATGCGGTTCGCACGGGCCCACCTCTCCAGCCTGTCAAGGTCCCTCTGGATGGCATCCCTTCCCGCCAGCGTGTTGGCCACACCACACAGCTTGGTGTCGTCGGCAACCTTGCTGAGGGTGCACTCGATCCCGCTATCCATGTCACCGACAAAGATGTTGAACAGTGCCGGTCCCAGTACCGACCCCTGAGGAACACCACTTGTCACTGTTCTCCACTTGGACATTGAGCCCTTGACCGCAACTCTTTGAGTGTGACCATCCAGCCAATGCCTCATCCACCGCGTGGTCCATCCATCGAATCTGTGTCTCTCCAATGTAGAGACAAGGATGTTGTGTGGGACAGTGTCAAATGCCTTGCACAAGTCCAGGTAGATGACGTCAGGTGCGCTTCCCTTATCCACCAATGCTGTAACCCCATCATAGAAGGCCACCAAGTTTGTCAGGCATGATTTGCCCCTAGTGAAGCTGTGTTGGCTGTCACCAATCACCTCCTTGTTTTCCATGTGCCTGAGCATAGTCTCCAGGATGGAGACGGTCTTGTTTTCAGAGCCTGAAAAAATTTATGTAAATCATTTAGCATTGTGTTGGGTTTGCATGGCAAGGTTTGTGTAGCAGGGGGGGCTACAGGGGTGGCTTCTGTGAGAAGCTGCTAGAAGCTTCCCCTGTGTCTGATAGAGCCAATGCCAGCCGGCTCCAAGACGGACCTGCCACTGGCCAAGGCCAAGCCAATCAGCGCCTCTGTGATAACATATTTAAGAAGGAAAAAAACAGTTAGGGAGAGCTTTTGCAGCTGGAGAGAGGAGTGAGAAGATGTAAGAAACTCTGCAGACACCAAGGTCAGTGCAGAAGGAGGGGGAAGAGGTGCTCCAGGCGCCGGAGCAGAGATTCCCCTGCAGCCCGTGGTGAAGACCATGGTGAAGCAGGCTGTCCCCCTGCAGCCCGTGGAGGAAGGATGAGGGGGTGTAGAGATTCCACCTGCAGCCCTTGGAGGACCCCACACCAGAGCAGGTGGAGGCACCTGAAGGAGGCTGTGACCCCGTGGGAAGCCCGCGCTGGAGCAAGCTCCTGGCAGGACCTGTGGACCCATGGAGAGAGGAGCCCATGCTGGAGCATATTTGCTGGCAGGACTTGTGACTCTGTGGGGGACCCACGCTGGAGCAGTCTGGTCCTGAAGGTCTGCACCCCATGGAAGAAAGAGACTCACGCTGGAGCAGTTCGTGAAGGACTGTCTCCCGTGAGAGGGACTCCATGCTGGAGCAGGGGAACGATGAGAGGAGTCCTCCCCCTGAGGATGAAGAAGTGGCAGAAACAATGTGTGCTGAACTGACCCCATTCCCCGTCCCCCTGTGCTACTGAGGGGGGGTGGAGTTTGAAGCCGGGAGTGAAGTTGAGCCTGGGAAGAAGGGAGGGGTGGGGGGAGGTGTTTTAAGATTTGATTTTATTTCTCATTCCTCTACTGTGTTTTGCTTAGTAATAAATTAGATGAATTCCCTCTCTAAGTTCAGTCTGTTTTGCTCGTGACGATAAATAGTGAGTGATCTCTCCCTTTCCTTATCTTGACGCATAAGCTTTTTGTTATACTTTTTCTCCCCTGTCTAGTGAATGAGGGGCGTGATAGAGCAGCTCTGGTGGGCACCTGGCCCCTAGCCAGGTTTGACCCACCACAAGCATATTTAAATGAATCACAGAAGCTACAATGAGACAACAGGTATAGCATTGTCAGATAAAACCAGTGGATTATCTGCCATAGACAAAATGAAAATGGAAATATTTAAAGGAAACAGGAGAAGCACAATTTGAAACACTGTGCAAAATATGAACAAAATGTCAGTGTAGAAACTGGTAAGGATAAGTAATAATTTTTTAATGGAAAATTGACCTAGAGAAAACATTTAGCTTGTGGTGAAACAATCTTATAAAAATGTTGGCATGCTGTCACCTCAAGAAGCTGCTGCAAGACTGAGTTGTTTCTTCTAAACAGGACTGTATTTGGTCTGGCTGAGATGGAGTTAATTTTCCTCATAGAAGCCCTCATAACGCTATGCTGTGTATTGGTAACTAGCAAGGTGTTGATAACACACCAGTGTTTTGGCTGCTACTGAGCAGTGCTGGCACACATCAAGGCTGTCTCTCCAACATTTCTCCCCCTCCTCAGCAGTAGGCTGCGGGTGGGCAAAATCTTGGGAGGGGACATAGCCAGGACAGCTGACCCAAAGTGACCAAAGGGATACTCCATACCATATGACGTCTGTTCAGCAATAAGCTGAGAGAAAAGAGGAGGAAGGGGAGGGCATTCGGGGTTTTTTTACAACATTTGTCTTCCAGAACAACCACTACATGTGCTGAAACTGTGCTTCCTGGGAAGTGGCCAGACATCGCCTGCTGATGGGAAGTAGAGAATAAATCTTTGGGGTTTTTTCAGTTGCTTCTGCATGCAGCCTTTTCCTTTATTAAACTGCCTTTATCTTGACCCATGAGTTGAATTTTTTTTCCATCTTATTTTTCTCCCCTCCTTGTTCTGCTGAGGAGGAGGGTGATAGAGTGGCTTGATAGACACTTGGCATCCAGCCAAGGTCAACCCACCACAGTCCTTTTTGGCACTCAACATGGGTCTTGACAACAGCAGTTTTGTATTAAGCATGCTATAGCTATAGCAGTTATTAAGTGGCAAGCTCCTGTATGGGTCATGGAGTTTGTTTGGCTGCACTGCTTATCTCTTTATTTTGCTGAGCTTGGGATCATGTTAATACAAATAATGACTCTGTGCTTTGCCCTGGCATTGATGTTATTGTTGTGCTGGCAGAGCTATCTTGTGGAGATGACTGAGGAATAGATCTTCCTCTCCCTACCTGGGATTGATGTGGATGGTTTTATTATGCAGGCTCCCGAGGTCCTTGTTCACCCTTATGATGTGAACTGTTTAATATTACTAATTAATACTGTTGGCATATTACAGGTGTTGTGGAATTTGGTCTCATCCTGGTTTAAGAGAAGACAACTTTTGAGTGAGGCAATACTGAAATGTGCCCTGAGGCACATGGTCCCTGGGTGGCAGGGTGTGTGGAAAGATTTGGGCAGGTTCCTAGGATGGTTATCACCTCTCATAACCTGGGACTTTACACCTGAACAGGCAAGTAACCCTGGCAAACTGACATGCCACCTGATAGAAGGGTGCCTTGCCTACCCCAATGAAAACCAACAGCTTCTAGCACTGTACTGGGGCCTGGCCTGTGCCTATCAAGCCACAGTGCAGTACTCTAAGAGGACTGTGGTTGAGGCAGGAACCCAAACTGCATCTGAGGACGCCCTGATTGAGATAGGGACCCAAACAACAACAAAAACTACAGTAATTGTCCCAGTAAATGGAAAAAGAAACAGTAGAGAAGGAAAACGAGTCCATATCATCAATTAGTAAGGGAGGAGGAAGAAGAGGAGGAAAGATTTGATCAGGAAGCTGGTCCTTCAGCAAAGAAGCAGGAGGAAGGAGTGAGAGAAATCAGACAGGAAGCAGAAACTACCCAGTCCCTGACCTCATCAGAACTTCGAGACATGTGGAAAGATTACAGGCGTCAGCCAGGTGAGCGGATTGCTGCCTGGCTGCTCCGATGCTGGGATAATGGGAATGACAATCAGCAACTGGAAAGTAGGGAAGCCCAACAGCTGGAATCCCTTGCTAGAAACTGAGGAATTGAGAGGGGAATTGGAAAAGAGGCAGCAATTTGCAGTCTCTGGAGATGGCTCCTTTCAAGTGTGAGGGCAAGGTATCCATTCAAGGAAGATTTTGTGAACTCCCCAGGAAAGTGGACCACCGCAGATGAAGGCATCCAGTACCTGAGAGAATTAGCAGTGCTGGAAGTCCTCGACAGTGATCTAGATAAAGATAAGGCCTCCAAAGATCCAGAGGATGTCCTGTGCACATGGGCAATGTGGAGGAAGGTGTTTCAAAGTGCCCCAGCGTCATATTCTAACAGCTTGGCAGCAATGTATTTCCTGGATACGGACACACCAACTGTGGAGGTGTCTTCTTGGCTCCAGAACTTTGAAGAAAATATCTGTACCTCCTCCTCCCTATGGGCCAGCATGTTGGCTGTCAGGGGTACCCCAAGAAATCAGTCATCTCCTACTCCAGTCAGAGGGAAAGGGAGCCCCAGGCATATGCCGCATGGTGCACTCTGGTTCTTCCTGTGTGACCAAGGGGAGGACATGAGGAAGTGGGATGGTGTTGTGGTTTAGCCACAACCAGCAGCAGCTGCTCGTGGAGGAGATTCGGAAGACACAGGCAAAACTTGTGGGCTGAGATAAGGACAGTTTACTAGGACAACAAAGGAAGAGGAAAATAACAACAATACTTAGAATATACAAAATGGGTGATACACAATGCAGTTTTTCACCAACAACAGTTCACAACCTCACACTCAGACCCTCCCGGAGCTGCGCCACCCCCCTCCACTAGCTCCCTTTATATTCTGAGCATGATGTCACATGGTATGGAATACCCCTTTAGCTAGTTTGAGTCACCTGTCCTAGCTGTGTCCCATCCCAGCTTCTTGTGAAAATTAACTCTATCCTAGCTGAAACTAGGACAGATGGTGAACCGACCATTAGGCTGAAAGCCCATGTACGCAAACTGAGAGGGAAGACAGCTGTTAAAAAGGGGTCACCCAAGAAGACTGTCAGCATAGTTGCTGTAGAGACACAAGGCGGCAATCAGTGATCTCCCAGACATAGAAGAACTGAAATCACCTCCCTTGATCCTGGTGAGGGGACTTCTGGTCTGGCACTGCAAGGGTCAGACAGTGAATATTCTGACCAGGAACAGGAATAGAGGGTCCCTGCCTTTGGCCAGGAGGAGGAAAGGGATGACCGGGTATACTGGACTGCGTGAATTCAATGGCCTGACACATCAGACCCTCCCTCAGGAGTATAAGGCTTTGGTAGACACTGGTGCACAGTGTACGCTGGTGCCATCAGGGTATAGGGACACAGAATCCATTTGGATCTCTGGAGTGACAGGGGGATGCCAAGAATTGTCTGTATTGGAGGCTGAGGTGAGCTTAACAGGGGACAAGTGGGAGAAGCACCCCATTTTACCTGTCCCAGAGGCCCCTTGTATCCTTGACATAGATTATCTCAGGAGAGGGTACTTCAAGGACCCAAAGGGGTACCAATGGGCTTTTGGTGTAGCCACTGTGAATACAGAGAAGATCATACAGCTATCTATCTACCCTGCCTGGTCTCTTGGAAGATCCCTTTGTTGTGGGATTGCTGTGAATTGAAGAACAGCAGGTGCCAATTGTTACCAGGATGGTGCACTGGCAGCAATATCGCACAAACTGAGATTCCCTGGCTCCCATCCATGAGCTGATTCTTCAACTGGAGAGCCAGGGAGTCATCAGCAAGACTCACTCACCTTTTAGTAGTCCCATATGTCCAGTGCAAAAGTCTGAAAGCCTTCTGAAAGCCATCCAACTGGCTGAGGATGGAGGTTAACAGTAGACTATCATGGCCTGAATGAAGTCACGCCACCACTGAGTGCTGCTGTACCAGACATGTTAAAGCTCCAATATGAATTGGAGTCAAAAGCAGCCAAGTGGCATGCTACAACTGACATCGCCAATGCATTCTACTCAATTCCTTTGGCAGCAGAATGCGGGATACAGTTTGCTTCCACGTGGAGGGGTGTCCAATACACCTGGAATCGACTGCCCCAGGGGTGGAAGCACAGCCCTACCATTTGTCATGGACTAATCCAAACTCCACTGGAAAAGGGTGGTGCCCCTGAACATCTACAATACATCGATGACATCATTGTGTGGGGCAATAAGGCAGAAGAAGTATTCGAGAAGGGAGAAAGAGTAATTCAGATTCTTCTGAAAGCTGGTTTCGCCATAAAGAAAAGCAAGGTCAAGGGACCTGCACAAGAGATCCAGTTCTTGGGAATAAAATGGCAGGATGGACGCCATCATGTGCCTATGGATGTGGTCAACAAGATAGCAACTATGTCTCCACCAGCTAACAAGAAGGAGACACAAGCCTTCCTGGGCCTTGTGGGGTTCTGGAGAATGCATATTCCAGGTTATAGTCAGCTTGTGAGCCCTCTCTATCGAGTAACCCGAAAGAAGAACTATTTTGAGTGGGGCCTTGAGCAACAACAAGCCTTTGAGCAGATCAAACAGGAAACAGCTTGTGCAGTAGCTCTTGGGCCTGTCCGGACAGGACCAGCTGTACAAAATGTACTCTACACTGCAGCTGGGGAGCATGGTCTCACCTGGAGCCTCTGGCAGAAACCAGCAGGAGAAACCCGAGGTCGACCATTAGGGTTTTGGAGCCAGGGATATCAAGGATCAAAATCCCACTACACCCCAACTGAAAGAGAGATCCTAGCAGCATATGAAGGGATTCGAGCTGCTTCAGAAGTTGTTGGTACAGAAGCATCTCTCCTCTTGGCACCACGATTGCCCATGCTACGCTGGATGTTCAAAGGAAACATTCCCTCTACACATCATGCAAACAGCGCTACATGGAATAAGTGGGTAGTGTTGATTACGCAACAAGTTTGACTGGGGAAACCCAACCACCCAGGAATCCTGGAAGAGATCATGGACTGGCCAGAAGGCACAGATTTTGGAGCACTGCCCAAGGAGGTGGCTTGTGTCCAAGAGGCACCACCATATAATGAGTTATCAGAAGATGAAAGGCGTTATGCTCTGTTTACTGATGGATCCTGTCGTGTTGTAGGAAACCATCGGAAGTGGAAAGCTGCTGTGTGGAGTCCCACACGACAAGTCGTTGAGGCCACTGAAGGAGAAGGTGAGTCAAGTCAGTTTGCAGAAGTGAAAGCCATTCAGCTAGCCCTAAAGATTGCTGAAAGAGAAAAGTGGCCAGTACTCTATCTCTATACTGACTCCTGGATGGTGGCAAATGCCCTGTGGGGGTGGCTACAGCAGTGGAAGAAGACCAATTGGCAGCACAGGGGTAAACCCATCTGGGTTGCTGCATTGTGGCAGGACATCGCTGCCCGGGTAGAAAACATGGCTGTGAAGGTACGTCAAGTAGAGGCTCACATGCCCAAAAGCCACGCCACTGAAGAACATTAAAACAATGAACAGGTAGACAAGGCTGCCAAAATTGAAGTAGCTCAAGTGGACCTGGACTGGGAGCGTAAGGGTGAGCTATTTGTAGCTCGATGGGCCCATGAATCATCAGGACATCTAGGGAGAGATGCAACATACAGATGGGCACATGATGGAGGGGTGGACCTGACCATGGAGGCCATCACACAGGTCACTCATGAATGTGAAACATGTGCTGCAATCAAGCAAGCCACATGAGTAAAATCTCCCTGGAACAGAGGGCAATGGCTGGGTTTTTGATATGGCGAGGCCTGGCAAATTGACTATATTGGACCACTGCCATGAACACGCCAAGGCAACCGCTACATACTTACCATGGTGGAAGCAAATACTGGTTGGCTAAAAACATATCCTGTAAACCATGCCACTGCCCAAAACACCGTCCTAGGCCTTGAAAGGCAAATTTTGTGGCGACACAATACCCCAGAAAGAATTGAATCAATGATGTGACTCATTTCTGAAATAACCTCATAAACTCCTGGGCAAAGAAACACAGCATTGAGTGGACGTATCACATCCCCTATCTTCCACAAGCCTCTGGAAAGACTGAGAGATATAATGGACTGTTAAAGACTATGTTGAGGGCATTGGGCAATGGGGCATGGAAGCACTGGGATACAAATTTAGCAGAAACTGGAGATGGTGGTGTGGATTGCTTCTCCCATGGGAAAAGTCCCCTGTTCCTGGGACTGTCTTTGCTCAAGGACCTGAGTGTACTTGGTGGGTAATGTGAAAGGATGGGGAGACCTGGTGTGCACCTCAAGGAGATTTAACCTTGGGAGAAAAATAATCTGTGATGTGAGTTGTATGTTGTAGGAAGTAATGTCGCAGGAATGACCTGAACCGACGAAGAGTGAGCTTCGCAAGGAACTAGATGAGTGCAACAATGACCCAAACCAAGCCATTGCTGATGCCCAACAATTGAACATACTGCTTCTCCTCTCCATATAAATATGGAAAGGCCTGGTAGATTGATTATGTCACACTCCCACAAACCCACCAAGGCAAGCGCTATGTACTTACAATGGTGGAAGCAACCACTGGATGGCTGGAAACATACCCTGTGCCCCATGACACCACCCGGAATAATATTTTGGGCCTTGAAAAACAATTCCTATGGTGACATGGCACCCCAGAAAGAACTGAGTCAGACAATGGGACTCATTTCTGAAACAACCTCATAGACACCTGGGCCAAAGAGCATGGCATTGAGTGGGTGTATCACATCCCCTACCATGCCCCAGCCTCTGGGAAGATTGAATGATATAATGGACTGCTAAAGACTACCCTGAGAGCAATGGGTGGTGGGACCCTCAAACATTGGGACACACATTTAGCAAAGGCCACCTGGTTAGTCAACACTAGGGGATCTACCAATTGAGCTGGCCCTGCCCACTCAAACCTTTTAGGTACTGTAGAAGGGGTAAAGCCCCCGTAGTGCACATGAAGAATATGTTGGGGAAGACAGTCTGGGTTATTCCTGCCTTGGGCAAAGGCAAACCCATCTGTGGGATTGCTTTTGCTCTAAGACCTGGGTGCACTTGGTGGGTGATGCGGAAGGATGGGGAAGTCCGGTGTGTAGCTCAAGGGGATTTGATTTTGGGTGAGAATAGCCAATAAATTAAACTGTATGATGTTAATTGCTGCATAATACTGCATGTCATCACTACTATGATTGCTATATGCCATAACAGCAGCATTACAGTAAGAATCACCCAGATTAATGAAGAATGAACATTGATGAAACCAAGCAAGGTGCAGAGGTGATGAAACTAGAACTGGCTTCAGCAATGGATGTCAAGAGGTTTGGGCCAGACTCTTCTCAATGGTGCCCACTGACAGGACAAGGGGCAACAGGCACAAACTGGAACACAGGAAGTTCCATCTCAATATGAGGAAAAACTTCTTCACTTTGAGGGTGACAGAGCACTGGAACAGGCTGCCCAGAGAGGTTGTGGAGTCTCCTTTTCTGGAGATATTCAAAACCCGCCTATACGCGATCCTGTGCAACATGTTCTAGGTGATCCTGCTTTAGCAGCAGGGTTAGACTAGATGATCTCCAGAGGTCCCTTCCAACCTCTACCATTCTGTGATTCTGTAATGATTGCCCAGCAACTTCCTCAAGATTGACATCTTCAACCCGCAGACCGTGAGCATGGATCGCACCAGATATACCAGCTACGAGCTCCGGATGCAGCATGCAACAATCCAACACCACACACCATCTCCCCTGCTGTAAGAGACTGTTATGACAGATGGAGCCTGAAGTCATGGACACAATAAAGGAACTCAGTGGAGGGGTTTTTTTTGACATTTTAAAGACATTTTATAGGGGTGGTGCATAGACTAAGGGAATGATATCTGTGTATTATATCAAAGGATGAGAGTGGAGATGGTTGTTAATGAGGTTGTATTGGATAGTGTGGTACCTGAGCATGATGTGAATGGTATGGAATAAGGGGTGGAGAATGTGCTGGTTTTGGCTGGGATAGAGTTAATTTTCTTCATAGTAGCTAGTATGGAGCTATGTTTGGGATTTGTGCTGAAAACAGTGTTGATAATACAGAGATGTTTTCATTATTGTTGAGCTGTACTTACACAGAGTCAAGGCCTTTTGTGGTCCTCATACCACTCCACCAGTGAGTAGGCTGGGGATACATAAGAAGTTGGGAGGGGACACAGCCAGGACAGCTGACCCAGACTGGCCAGAGGGATATTCCATACCATATGTCGTCATGCTCTGTATATAACTAGGGAAGCTAACCAGGAGATGGGATCGTGGCTCAGGAATTAGCTGATTATCAGCTCTGGGTGGCAAGAAATTGTGCTGTGCATCACTTCTTTGTATATTCTTCATTATTATTATCATCATTATTATTATTATTATCTTCCTTTTCTGTCCCATTAAACTGTCTTTATTTCAACCCATGAGTGTTCCTTTTTTTTTTTCTTTCTTTTCAATTCTCTCCTCCATCCCACTGGTGGGGACGGGAAGTGAGCAAATGGCTGTGTGGTTGTTTTAGCTGCCGGATGGGTTAAACCACGATATATGGTATGGAATATGTACTGCTTCGGGCAAAAAGAGTGCACCTGAGGTCCTATTCAGTTGGTTCCTATGGCACCCTAACCTATAGTCCCTCCCTTTCCTCCCCATTGTCACATAAAAGGTAAAGTCTGATGTGTGGCTGAGGGCATAGATCTAGCAGGAATCAATTTCTTTCCTGTTATCTGGCTACTCCCTACTGAATTAATTCTTTGGCTTAGTGATTGTACCAGAGCTCAGAGGTTGTTGGTGGATGTGCCATATAGTATCTGACGTGGCACTCCCATCATCAGGGCTCTATGCCACAGATTGTTACATTCCTTATCAAACTTAGGTGCACGCTCTGGTTTAAGCTTAGTGGTGTGGACCTGACAAACTTGCCAAGGGTGTTAAAGAAAAATTCTACCAGACGTGAGTTACCCTAGGTATGCTTTATTGCAGCGCTGGATGCACGGGGGAAATAGCTCCACCAAACGTGCATGCCAGGTGATCACCAACATACAGGTTATATAGAATCAAAATATACATATTCATTATTTTTCCGAGAAAAGGCAGTCCTATGATAATCATTTCTTGGAATCCATTTCCATATTCTCCTCCCCATCACGCATGCTCAGTGATTTGAGTTGGTGGTCCTCAGGGGTCTCTGGTGGTCGTCAGTGGTCTCGCACCCGTGTCCGCTGGATGACCCTCTTCTTGCAGGCATGCGCAGTATCCTTGCTGTGGATACACTTGTCCCTTACAACTTACTTCATAAGATTAATATTCCCGGGCCTATTGTCCGGTTGGGTAGGGACTGTACAAGGAACGTAGCAGCATTGTACATTGCCATGGTCAGTTAGCTATTACCTTGATTACAAACCCCTTTCCCACGATTATAGGCTTTAAAATAGTTCTAGGCCTTAAGCAGCTTTCTAGTTAATATAAGTTTTCTTATAGCTAAGCTTCTATATTTTTACAATTCCCTCCTTTTGTTTTCATTGCATCCCTGCAATTATTTATATCTCCAAGCTCCTTGTAATTTTGCTATTATACTAGAAAAACAGGTTATGCAACATTGAAAAATCACTGTTATACATACAATCCCTATGATCACTAAGGCTGCTACAGCAAGCGCCTTTTTGAGACACACAGATAAATCAGGAGCCCAGGAAGTCAACCATGACACAGTATCGGTAAAACCCCAAGATGTATCGTCTTTTTGTACTTGTCGCATTTGAGAACTAATCTCCCAGATTTTATGTACATCAGTCAGTAATTCCCCTGAATGATCTACGTACATGCAACAACTCACATTTAGCATTGTACAAACTCCACCTTGTGATGCTAACATCATATCTAAGGCCATACGATTTTGTAGGGTAATTTTTGAGAGTTCTGCAATTTCAATTTGCAAGGTTGTTAGCCCGTGAGCAGTATAATTTGCTAATTTTTCAATTTCCCCCGATATGTTTAAAATCGCTTTTTCCAGTTCACTCACCCCTAAAGATGGTATGAACCATCGGAGAAAAGAGTGAAATCCTGAGGGTTTTTCTATTAGTGGGTTATTGGTCCTTTTAACACGAGTTAAAAAGGTGCGATGCCAGATTGGAACATTTATAGTTTTAGGGAGAATTTGTAAATCCACAGTTACCAGTCCTAGAGTGCAAATTCCTCCCCAGCGTGGTGGGAGTACTTTATAAGCTTTGTCACCACATAACCAAAATAGTCCTAGTGCCTTTGGTGCCCTCCAAGCCCAGCTCAAGCGAGATTTAATATGATTAGTTGTGTTGCATTTAGTCCAATTTCCCACAAAAGGGTGGTTAAGACAAAACTGCCCAGTCCAGTTCTCTGGGGGGTAACATCTCTCTACACAGAGGACGTTATGATATTCGTCTAAAGGAGGAATTCTGATGGTTAATATTTGCTCCTCATATTTAGTCGTTATAGAGGTATTTCTCCAAAACTTTTCCCAAACTGAATCCTTCGGAATTGGAATACCAATTAAATCAAACCCTTGACCTACAGATTTTGGTAAAGATGCACAAAGCCAACATTCAGTATAATTCAAATTCTTCGCAAAGGACTTCATTAAGGAAACGTGAGTGTTATTTAACCAAAAAGTTTCTTCTTCATTTCCAACTAAACTTCGTTTACTTAATCTAGATTTGGTCATTATTTTGTCAGTATTAAAAACACCAGTTTGAAAACCCCATGGAAATTCATAATCATGTGCTACTGGAAAATTCTTAAACCCATCTTTGATAATGTAATACATTACAAAAAAGGATGGACTCATCAGATTCAAATTGATACAACACCAATCATTGTTTTTACCCTCTGTCATTACCCATAAGTGATGGTTGACACACCAGGTTCCTGTTCCTGTTTGCGGCTCATATATATATATGTGATATGGATACATTTTCCATGTATAACTTCTTGATGATTCTGTTCCATTCTCAGGATCTCCCATCACAAATCCAACAGAAAATTCTAGAAAAACATTAGGATTAAAAAAAGGATTCCATACAATCTCAGTATTTCTACCCGCTACAATATTTTCCCCTTTTGCATTCTTAGTTCCCCAAACACTACAAAAGGTTTGCTCCCAGAGACTAGTATTACTATATTGTATTATGGTTCCTTTTGTAATTGCATCTCGGTATCGCAGGATGAACTTTGTCCACAAGGTATCAGTCTTATTCAAGAGAAAACAAATCAGCAAATACAGCAGTGCGTTGATTTTCATTCTGTCGCGGAGTCTTTAAGCACATGTGAGTGATGGATCCACGTCTCTTTTCCTTGTACCTTTACAGCATAAAAGGAGGTTAATAACACCATGTAAGGTCCTTCCCATTTGGGCTCAAATCTATTTTTCCGTTTAAAATTCTTTATATACACTTTATCCCCTGGTTGAATATTATGTACCTGAATTTCAGGTGTTATCCCTTGATACCAATAAGCATGATTTCGTAATTGCATAAAAGAATTTTGCAAATACAATAAATACTGAGTTACCTGTTCATCTCCATCCAAAAGGCTTGTTTTTGCTGGAATATAAGTTCCAGGTACTGCTAAAATTCTCCCAAATAAAACTTCTGCTGGAGATACACCTACTGGTTGCCTTGGTGTATTTCTAATGTCCCAAAGTACTAAATTTAATGCTTCTGGCCACTTCAAGCCAGTTTGTTTACAAGTCTTAACTAATTTGTCTTTGATCGTCCTATTCATCCTTTCTACTTGTCCTGACGATTGTGGATGATAAGGTGTGTGCAATTGCATCTTGATATTTAATGAATGATAAATTTGCACTAAAATTGCGGCAGAGAAATGTGCTCCCCTGTCCGAGTCAATTATTTCAGGAACTCCATATCTAGGTATTATCTCTTTTAACAGAGCTTTAACCACTGCTTTTGAGTCATTCTTTCGAGTTGGGAAAGCCTCCACTTTGCAAAACTGTCTCAGTGAAAGTCCTTAGTGGGGCTCTGACAGGCAAACGTTGACTCTGATAAGTGGCTACACACATAATCCTTTAGACAGAAACTGTTGACCAAGTCTGGGACTAAGACTGGACCTAGCCGTACCTAGGCTCCTCTCTGAGAAGGAGTTTAGAAAGCAAGGGGGTCCTTTCTGAACCTCGTGACTCAACGGGAGGGCCTCCCTCAGCCACATATCAGACTTGTACCCTTTCACGCGACACTGATATACCCTCAAAACAGAGTTAGTGTGTGGTTGTATATGTATATAAATATACATGTAAAATTAAATTAAAAATACTGATTTTGCTTGCTGTTTTAAAATCTTAAATATAAGATTTCATTCAATCTGTATCAAAACATTTCCAGTTTATTTTTAAAATCATCATTTAACAATTAAGAAGTGGAAAACACAGCATCGCAGAATGGTAGGGGTTGGAAGGGACCTCTGGAGATCATCTAGTCCAACCCCCCTGCTAAAGTAGGATCACCTAGAGCAGGTTGCACAGGACTGTGTCCAGGTGGGGTTTGTATATCTCCAGAGAAGGAGACTCCACAAACTCTCCGGGCAGCCTGTTCCAGTGCTCGGTCACCCTCACAGTGAAGAGGCTTTTTCCTCATATTCAGATGGAACTTCCTTTGTTCCAGTTTGTGCCCCTTGCCCCTTGTCCTGTCACTGGACACCACTGAAAAAGTCTGGCCCCATCCTCTTTGACACATGCCCTTTATAAGCATTGATAAGGTCCCCTCTCAGTCTTCTCTTCTCCAAGCTAAACAGACTCAGCGCTCTCAGCCTTTCCTCCTAAGAGAGATGCTCCAGTCCCCTAATCATCCTTGTAGCCCTCTGCTGGACTCTCTCCAGTAGTTCCCTGTCTTTCTTGAACTGGGGAGTCCAGAAGTGGACACAATATTCCAGATGGGGCCTCACCAGGGCAGAGTAGAGGGGGAGGATAACCTCCCTCGACCTGCTGGCCACACTCTTCTGAATGCACCCCAGGATACCATTGGCTTTCTTGGCTATGAGGGCACACTGCTGGCTCATGGAGAGCTTGTTGTCCACCAGGACTCCCAGGTCTTTCTCAGCAGAGCTGCTTCCCAGCAGGTCAACCCCTAACCTGTACTGGTGCCTGGGGTTGTTCCTCCCTAGGTGCAGGACCCTACACTTGCCCTTGTTGAATTTCATAAGGTTCCTCTCTGCCGAACTCTCTAGCCTGAATGGCAGCACAGCCTTCTGGTTTATCAGCCACTCCTCCCAGTTTTGTATTGGCAGCAAACTTGCTGAGGGTGTACTCTGTCCCCTCGTCCAGGTCATTGATGAATATGTGGAATATGATTGGACCCAGTACTGATCCCAGTACTGTAGTCTGTCTATTTTTTATCTTATTATTTAGGGATCTCATCCTCCCTAAGCTATGTGAGATCTGGGCACCGATGTGAAGGGTTGTAGTTTCATTAATTTACAGCCAAGGAGTCTGCATTAATTTCTGTCCTTCTGCCTCTTTCCTGCATCATAAGTAAAGTGATATAGAAGATATATTTGTATGAGAAAGTGTTTTCTACTTTATTTACTCTCAGTAATATATATACTGACATGAAATTACTGTGCTGAGTAGATATTTATGTATACAAACAATCATAAGACAGAGAAAAGCTATAAAATGCAAATTATACTTGAAACCACTCTTAAAAAATAAATCAAGGACTGGATTTTTAATATGTGCACATTTCAGAGTCTGAATACTGTATGCAGGTTCTTGACTCAACTCACATGGAGGTTTGAACATCTGTGGCTCACTCATTTAAACAGATGGTAAGAACTGTAATATCCCAGGCGCTTGCAGTGCAACATGGTGTCTGGCACAAATATGTTTGTACATCCACCTATCTTCGACCATTAAGACTGGCCTTGCTCCAAACTTTTGGTATATAAAATTTCTAGGAGTGTGCTGCCATTGGACTTGCGGGTATAAAAATCTCTTATTTGTCTATGTTATCTCCATACGGATGCTTCCTATTGTGGTGGGTTGACCCTGGCTGGAGGCCAGGTGCCCACCAAAGCCACTCTATCACTCCCCCTCCTTCACTAGACAGGGAGAAAAAGGCTTGTGGGTCGAGATAAGGACAGGGAGAGATCATTCACTAATTACCATCAAGGGCAAAACAGACTAAAATTAGAAAAAAAAATTCATCTAATTTATTACTAAGCAAAACAGAGTAGAGGAATGAGAAATAAAACCAAATCTTAAAACACCTCCCCCCACCCCTCCCATCTTCCCAGGCTTAACTTCACTCCCGGTTTCTACCTACTCCCTCCCTGAGCAGCACAGGGGGATGGAGAATGGGGGTTGCAGTCAGTTCATCACATGTTGCTTCTACCACTCCTTCCTCCTCAGGGGGAAAACTCCTCACGCTCTTCCCCTGCTCCAGCATGGGGTCCCTCTCACGGGAGACAGTTCTCCAAGAACTTCTCCAACGTGAGTCCTTCCAAGGGCTGCAGGTGTTCACAAACTTCTCCAACATGAGTCTCTCCCACAGGGTGCAGACCTTCAGGACCAGACTGCTCCAGTGTGGGTCCCCCATGGGGGTCACAAGTCCTGCCAGCAAACCTGCTTCAGCTTGGGCTCCTCTCTCCATGGGTCCACAGGTCCTGCCAGGAGCTTGCTCCAGTGTGGGCTTCCCACGGGGCCACAGCCTCCTTCAGGTGCCTCCACCTGCTCTGACATGGGGTCCTCCACGGGCTGCAGGTGGAATCTCTACACCCCCTCATCCTTCCTCCATGGGCTGCAGGGGGCCAGCCTGCCTCACCATGGTCTTCACCACAGGCTGCAGGGGAATCTGTGCTCTGGTGCCTGGAGCACCTCCTCCCCCTCCTTCTGCACTGACCTTGGTGTCTGCAAAGTTTCTCACATCTTCTCCCTCTGGCGGCAAAAGCTTCCCCTAACTCGTTTTTTTCCCTTCTTAAATATGTTATCACAGGGGCACTGATGCTGATTGCTTGGCCTTGGCCAGTGGCAGGTCCATCTTAGAGCCAGCTGGTATTGGTTCTGTCGGACCTAGGGGAAGCTTCCAGCAGCTTCTCGCAAAAGTCACCCCTATAGCATTCCCTGCTACCAAAACCTTGCCATGCAAACCCAATACACCTATTAAGACATTTAATTACAAAGAGACAAGTTGTTAATCACTGTCTAAACTTTTTTTGTAATAAATTCCCATACATCGGACAAAGCACAGCATGTGTGTATACAGTAAATGAAACAATCAACTGAGACTTGAAAAGACCAGTTATAAATATGCTGTGCATTTAATTAAAAATAAGAGGTACAGGACAGTCTACCTAATGCCCCACTATTCAGCTCTGTGGGGTTTTTTCATTTAAACATAAATCTCTGTGTTTGTGTCATGGTTTAACCCCAGCCGGTAACTAAGCACCACGCAGCTGCTCACTCACCCCTCACCCTGCCAAGGTTATCGTGGGTTGAGATAAAGACAGCTTAATAGG
Source organism: Balearica regulorum gibbericeps (assembly GCF_011004875.1). Lineage (NCBI taxonomy): Eukaryota > Metazoa > Chordata > Aves > Gruiformes > Gruidae > Balearica > Balearica regulorum. Next base: position 28,363,574 of record NC_046219.1, read on the forward strand.
ATAACAAAGGAAAAGAATAACAATACTAACAATAATACAAGTGATGCACAAATGCAATTGCTCACCACATGTGAAAGGAAAATAAAACAGTCTAATCCCCAGTCTGTTTCTGAGCAGCAAATCTGCCTCTCAGCTACCTTCCCCAGTTATATACGGAACATGATGTTATACGGTAGTGAATATCCCTTTGGCCAGTCTGGGTCAGCTGTCCAGGCTATGCTTTCTCAGCTTCTTGTACAGCTGGCAGAGCAGGAGAAGCTGAAAAGTCCTTGACTTAGTGTAGACACTATAACTACTTTAGCAACAAATAAAACATCAGATTGTTATCAATATTATTCTCATACTAACTCCAAAACACAGCACTATACCGGCTACTAGAAAGAAAACTAACTCTATCCCAGTCAAAACCAGAACAGTATCCACCCCTTATTCCATACCATATACGTTATGCCCAGGTCCTATACATCCCAATACATTCCAATTAATCACCATCACTTTTCCTGTCTTTTGATATGTACACAGAGATTTCATTCCCTGAATCTATGAGCCATCCCTCTAAAATGTCCGTTGAGTTCATTTAGTCCATGACTTTGGGCTCCATCTGTCATGACAGTCTCTCAGGGCAGGAGCGATGGCGTGTGCTGCTGGACTGTTGCATGCTGTATCCAGAGTTTGCAGCTGGTGTATCTGGCACGGTCCATGCTCGCAGCCCGCACATTGAAGATGTTCATTTTCAAGGAAGTTCCTGAGCACCAGTTGCTGAAGTCAGTTCTAGTTCCATCATCACGGCACTTTGCTCAGTATCATCAAAGTCCATCCTTCATTAATTTGGGTGATTCTTACTGTAATACCATTGATACAGCATATAGCAACTGTAGCAATGATGACATACAATGGTAGAGTTATTAACATCATACAATTTAATTTATTGGCTATTCTCATCCAAAACCAAATCCCCTTGCAGTACACATGGGACTTCCCCATCCTTCCGCATCGCCCACCAAGTGCACCCTGGCCCCTGAGCAAAAGTAATCCTGCAGATGGGTTTGCTTTTGCCTGAAGCAGGGATAACCCAAACTGTCTTCCCCAGCATAATTTTCATGTGCACTACAGGGACTTTATCCCCTTCTACAGGGCATGGAAGTTTTGATTGGGCAGGGCCAGCTCAATTGGCAGATTCCCTAGTGTTAACTAATCAGATGGCATGGGACACAGGATATGTTTCCAGGGATATGGAGGTTGCTTCCACCATTGTAAGTACATAGCGCTTGCCTTGGCGGGTGTCGTGGTTTAGCCCCAGCTGGCAGCTGAGCACCATGCGGCCACTCGCTTACCCCCGCCTCCCCCGGTGGGATGGAGAGGAGAATGGGAAGACAAAGGCAAAACCTTGTGGGTTGAGACAAGGACAATTTACTGGGACAGCAAAGGAAGAGGGAAATAACAACAGTACTTAACAGAATACACAAAATAGGTGATACACAATACAGTTTCTCACCAGACCCCACGCTCAGACCCATCCTGAAGCCGGACCTTCCCCAGGCCATGTGCTCTGGAGCTGTGTCGCCCCTCCCCGACTATAGCCCCTCTTTTATACTGAGCATGATGTCACATGGTATGGAATACTCCCTTTGGCTACTTTGGGTCACCTATCCTGGTTGTGTCCCATCCCAGCTTCTGCTGAGAATTAACTCTATCCTAGCCAAACCCATGACAGCAGGTTTGTGGGAGTGTGATGTAATCAATCTGCCAGGCCTCCCCATATTCATATTTCAACCATTGTCCTCCATACCAGACAGGCTTTACCCACTTGGCTTGCTTGAATGCAGCGCATGTTTCACATTGATGGATGACCTGTGAGATGGCGTCCATGGTCAAGTCCACCCCTTGATCACAAGCCCATCTATATGTTGCATGTCCTCCTAGATGGCCTGAGGTGTCATGGGCCCACAGAGCTAGAAATAATTCACCCTTATGTTGCCAGTCCAAATCCACCTGAGCCACTTCAATCTTGGCAGCCTGATCCACCTGCTGGTTGTTCTGATGTTCCTCAGTGGCCCAACTCTTGGGTATGTGGGCATCTACATGACATACCTTTACAACCAGCTTCTCTAGCCGGGCAGCAATATCTTGCCACAATGGGGCAGCCCAGATGGGTTTGCCTCTGCGTTGCCAGTTGCTCCGTTTCCACTGCTGTAACCACCCCCACAGGGCATTGGCCACCATCCATGTTTTGTATATTCTATAATAATAATTATAATTATTGTTATTGTTATTTCCTTTTTTTGTCCTATTAAACTGTCTTTATCTCAACCCAAAAGTTTTATTTTTTTCTTTTCCATTTTCAATTCTCTCCCCTGTCCCAGTGGGAAGGGGGGACTGAGCGAATGGCTATGGGGTTGTTTTATCTGCTGGCCAGGTTAAACCGCGACAGGTGGTAAGACCTCTTTGTAGGCGCCTGTGTTGGTTTTGCATGGCAAGGTTTTGGTAGCGGGGGGGGCTACAGGGGTGGCTTCTGTGAGAAGCTGCTAGAAGCTTCCCCTGTGTCTGATAGAGCCAATGCCAGCCGGCTCTAAGACGGACCCACCGCTGGCCAAGGCCAAGCCAATCAGCGCCTCTGTGATAACATATTTAAGAAAGAGAAAAAAACAGTTAGAGAGTGCTTTTTGCAGCCAGAGAGAGGAGTGAGAAGATGTAAGAACATCTACAGACACCAAGGTCAGTGAAGAAGGAGGGGGAGGAGGTGCTCCAGGCGCCGGAGCAAGATTCCCCTGCAGCCCGTGGTGAAGACCATGGTGAAGCAGGCTGTCCCCCTGCAGCCCATGGAGGAAGGATGAGGGGGTGTAGCGATTCCACCTGCAGCCCGTGGAGGACCCCACGCCGGAGCAGGTGGAGGCACCTGAAGGAGGCTGTGACCCCGTGGGAAGCCGGCGCTGGAGCAAGCTCCTGGCAGGACCTGTGGCCCCGTGGAGAGAGGAGCCCACGCCAGAGCAGGTTTGCTGGCAGGACTTGTGACCCCGTGGGGGACCCACGCTGGAGCAGTTTGCTCCTGAAGGTCTGCACCCCGTGGGAGAGACCCACGCTGGAGCAGTTCATGAAGGACTGTAGCCCGTGGGAAGGACTCACGTTGGAGAAGGTCATGAAGGACTGTCTCCCGTGAGAGGGACTCCATGCTGGAGCAGGGGAACCATGAGAGGAGTCCTCCCCTGAGGATGAAGAAGCGGCAGAAACACCGCGTGAGGAACTGACTGTAACCCCCACTCCCCGTCCCCCTGTGCCCCTGAGGGGGGCGGAGGTTGAAGCCGGGAGTGAAGTTGAGCCTGGGAAGATGGGAGGGGTGGGGGGAGGTGTTTTAAGATTTGGTTTTATTTCTCATTCCTTTACTCTGTTTTGCTTAGTAGTAAATTAGATGAATTTTCTCTCTAAGTTCAGTCTGTTTTGCTCGTGATGATAATTAGAGAATGATCTCTCCCTGTCCTTATCTCGACCCATAAGTTTTTTTTTTTCATTGTACTTTTTCTCCTCTGTCTAATGAAAGAGGGGAGTGATAGAACGGCTCTGGTGGGCACCTGAGCCAGGGTCAACCCACCACAGTGCCAATCTATTGTCAGATTCTACTGTGATGTCCAGTCTTCTAATTTCTCTGGCATGCTGACATTCTGTATTTTCTCAAAATCTTGTAAGTAGAATTGTAGATTTAACTTCTACATGTTGGGGGTATATGTCAGTATTGTCATAGCTGTCAAGGACGCATGAGCACATATTTTGTTTAGACTGTCCAGTTGTTGCCTGTTGTGGTTTAACATGACAGGTAGCAAAACAATCACACAGCTGTTCGATCACTCTCATACAGCAGCCTTCCACCTTCAATATTTGCGCACAATGTGACAGGACCCATCAGTGAAGAGGGTATATAGCTTCTCATTTTCTGGTAGCTTCTTATATGGTGGGGCCTCTTCAGCACATCTCACTTCCTTCTTTGGCTACATTCCGAAATCTTTGCCTTCTGGCCAGTCTGTGATCACTTCCAGAATTCCTGGGCGACTGGGGTTTCCTATTCAAGCCCACTTTGTAATCAGTGCAACCCACTTCCTCCACGTAGCGTCGGTTGCATGATGTGTAGAAGGAGCCCTCTCTTTGAACATCCAGCCCAGCACCGGTAGTCAGGGTGCCAGGAGGAGCTGTGCTTCTGTGCCAATCACCTCTGAAGCAGCTCGAACCCCTTCATATGCAGCCAACATCTCCTTTTCAGCTGGAGTGTAGCGGGCCTCGGATCCTCTGTATCCTCGACTCCAAAACCCCAGGGGTCGACCTCGAGTCTCCCCTGGTGCTTTCTGCCAGAGACTCCGGGTAGGGCCATTCTCCCCGGCTGCGGTGTACAGCACATTTTTCACATCTGGTCCTGCTTGGACTGGCCCAAGGGCCACTGCATGAAGTATTTTGTCTTTAATTTGTTCAAAAGCTTGTCGTTGCTCAGGGCCCCATTTGAAATCATTCTTCTTCTGGGTTACATGGTAGAGAGGGCTTACTTTCAGACTGTAATTCGGAATGTGCATTTGCCAGAAACCCACAACGCCTAAGAAAGCCTGTGTCTCCTTTTTGTTGGTTGGTGGGGACATGGCTGCTGTTTTGTTGATAATATCCATTGGGATCTGAACATGTCCCTCTTGCCACTTTATGCCTAAAAACTGGATCATCTCCTGCGCAGGTCCCTTGACCTTACTTCATTTTATGGCTAAATTGGCTTTCAGCAGGATGTGGATTATTTTCTTCCCTTTCTCAGAAACTTCCTCTGCTGAGTTGCCCCATACAGTGATGTCATCAATGTATTGCAGGTGCTCTGAGGCTTCACCCTTTTCCAGTGCAGTCTGGATCAGGCCATGGCAAATGGTGGGGCTGTGTTTCCGCCCCTGGGGCAGTTGATTCCAGGTATACTGGATGCGCCTCCAAGTGAAGGCAAACTGTGGCCTGGCTATATCAGCTGTGGCATACCACTTGGCTGCCTTTGACTCCAGTTCATATTGAAGTTCCAGCATGCCTGGCATGGCAGCACTCATCAGCGACGTGACTTCATTCAGGCCACGATAGTCTACCGTCAGCCTCCACTCTCCATTGGACTTCCGCCCTGGCCATATGGGACTGTTAAAGGGTGAGCGGGTTCTGCTGATCACTCCCTGACGCTCCAGTCTACAAATCAGCTTATGGATGGGAATTAGGGAGTCTCGGTTGGTGCGGTATTGCCACCGGTGCACAGTTGTGGTAGCAATTGGCACCTGTTGCTCTTCAACCCTCAGCAACCCCACAACAGAAGGGTCCTCCGAGAGATGGGGCAAAGTAGACAACGGTTCAATTTCCTCCGCTTCCAAGGCAGCTATTCCAAAAGCCCACCGGTAGCCTTTTGGGTCCTTGAAATACCCTCTCCAGAGGTAGTCTGTGCCAAGGATGCACGGAGCCTCTGGGACAGGCACAATGGGGTGCTTTTCCCAGTCATTCCCAGTCAGACTCACTTCAGCCTCCAGCAGAGTCAACTGTTGGGATCCCCCTGTCACTCCAGAAATACAGATGGGTTCCACCCCTTGATGGCTGGATGGCATTCAAATACACTGTGCACCAGTGTCCACTAGGGCCTTGTACTCCTGTGGATCTGACGTGCCAGGCCATTGGATCCACACAGTCCAATAAACCCTATTGTCCCTCTCCTCCACCTGGCTGGAGGCAGGGCCCCTCCAATCCTGCTCATCATATTCGCAACTCACTTCTTGCAAAAATGACTTAGAAGTCCCTTCAAGAGGATCATACATATGAGTAGGCCTTTCACTCAGTCTGGGGGACTGCCCACTGGAAACTGGAGCGGCATTTATCCTGGAAGAGTCCCTTTTTACGACTGTCTTGCCTTGCAGCTCACGTACTCGTGCCCATAGGGTTGAGGTAGGCTTCCCATCCCATTTCCTCATGTCTTCTCTGTGGTCACGCAGATAAAACCACAGGATACCTCGTGGTGTGTACGCTCTTTATCCCCTCTCTGGAGGCAAGGAACGCATACTCCTAATAGCTGAAATACGGGTCTGTACAAGTGGGGAGTAAGACATATCCTGTTTGAGTTGCCGGATGTCCTTGGACAGTTTCTCCACAGCCAAGACAAGAGAGGAAGAAAGACTCTCTTCATATTGCCAGAGTCAGCCAGCCACTTCATCCACTGTTGGCACCTCTTCACTTTTCCAGTCCATTACTGCCAGTGAGTTGGCATACGATAATGGTGCACTCTGTACAAACTTCTGCCACATGGGTCAGTTACATTGGACTTCATTGGGGTTAGTGGTCAACTGTGCGTTGTCCAGGTCATAATAAACCATCTCCCACATGGCTGATTCCCTCAAGTACTGGATAACTCTCTCCATGGTGGTCCACTTGCCTGGCCGACATACGACATCTTCGCTGAAAGGATACCTTTCCCTCACACTTGACAGGAGTTGCCTCCAGAGGCTGAGAGCCTGTGCCTTCTTCCCAACCGCCTTGTCAGTGCCCCCTTCCCTAGACAGGGATTCCAGCTGCTTGGCCTCCCTACCCTCTAATTCCAGGCTACTGGCCCCGTTATCCCAGCATCGGAGCAGCCAGGTCATCATGTGCTCCCATCGAAGGCGGCTGACATCTTTCCGCATATCTTGCGGCTCACTCAGGGACAGGGATCGGGTGATTACCTCTGATTCCGCCTCTTCTTCCTGTTCTTGTGATGGTCCTGGTTCATCATCATCCCTCGCTAAACAAACTGTTTTTTTGTGTATTTCTTCTTGTGTATAGGGGCAACTGATATGAGTACAGGTTGTTTTGTCCATTCACCTGCAGTCCCTGTCATGGGGGTTTGAGTAGCCACAGTGTCTGTCGCCAGGGTTTGAGTGGCCACAGTGCCTGTTGTGGGGGGTTGGGCTAGCTGCCATGCATGTCGTGGGGTTTGGGCTAGCTGCTGTACCTGTCGTGGGGGTTGGGCTGGCCGCAGTGCCGGTGGGTCTGTTTTCCCTCTCTTCCCCCTGGTGGTGCTGCCTACTATCGATCAGTATCTGGTAGATAGTGGCCAGGGCCCAGCACAGGGCAGTAAGTTGTGTCTCCTTGGAATAGCCACAGCATTGTCCTTTCAAATATTCTACCATTTTATCAGGGTCTTGCAGTTGTTCAGGGGTGAAATTCCAAACCATTGGGGGTGAGAAGGTTTCTAGATACCTGCCCATATTCTCCCACATGCCACGCCAGCCCTGACTATTCAGCCTCGTGGAAGATCCCTGGGTGATATTCTTAAAACACTTTTTTGTAACCCTGAACAAGATTTGAAACACATTCAGGAGACCTAGCAATAGGAACATGCTGGCTTGAACATCCCAAGGGTACTCAAAATTCTCAAAAGCTGCTGTGACTAGCTTTAACAGAAAAGGGGAGGTGAAAGAGTGGGAGAAACTATTCCCCCTTGTCTTTCCCATAGATTGGGTGCTATTATTAATCAGTTCAAAAAGATGTCGTCCGAGGTACGGGCACGGCAGCAAAGCGCCATACAAATACCAACTTAAGCTCATGACCATTGGTGTTATCATAACATAAGTTGATATCGCACAGTACAGCAAAATGAGAATCCGTGCCCCTCCCCCAGAGATGATAAACAGCATCGCAAGAAGTACATACAGCAAGTACCAGCTTAGACTCATGACTGTCAATGTTATCATAAGTCATTATCACACAATACAACAACATGGGAACACGAACCCCTCTCCCAGAGGTGATAAACAGCACCACAGGGATTACATAGAGTAAAGACAGGTTTACAAACCAGAGCCATGGGACCAAACAGAACATCATTGTGACCAGCGACTGTTTCAATAACATTCTAAATGCTTATAATGACTTTGTCTTAACACACTTGGGTCAGACTCGTTGTTATCACAAACCTTCATTCCTCACGTTGGGCACCAAAAGGACTGACTGGTTTAGCCCCAGTCGGCAGCTGAGCACCACGCTCACCCCTCCCCCAGCAGGCCGGGGAGGAGGATGGGAAGGAAAAGGCAAAGCCTCGTGTGTTGGGATAAGGACAGTTTACTGGGACAGCAAGGGAGAGGGAAACAATCAACAACAGTACTGATAATGGAATGCTCACAATGGGTGATAACAGAAAGCAATTTCCCGATCCCACGACTGACCGACCGGATGCTCAGACCGTCCCGGAGCCACTCCGAACCTGCCCCTCCCCAACTAGCCCCCTTTTATGGTGAGCATGACGTCACATGGTATGGAGTAGCCCCCTGGCCAGCTTGGCTCACCTGTCCTGGCTCCTTGTGAAAATTAACTCAATCCTAGCCAGAACCAGGACACTGAGTTGTGATGCTCTTGTTCCCCTATTATTTGGGAACAATAATGACAATCAATCACCTCCTGACAGCCTGGTACACCTGTACCTGGGTCATGGCCCAAAAGAGGGTGATGCCAGAAAAATTCTGAGTCTGCGCAACTGGTGGAAAGTACCAGAATATTTCACCATCCAAGCTGGGCCGAAGCGGAATAGTACCTCACAGAATTCAGTTATTTCGGATCCTATACATTGCGATTTTAAGTGAGACCCTTTGAGCTCTTCTGGATCGCAGCGGGCTATGACCAGCATCTCCCCTGAGTTGGGACGCCTCTCAGGCACAAACTCTTAGAGGATCGTCTGCTGACGAATCCAACAGAAGACCAGTGCGAAGTCAGCCTACTCGAGTCTCAACCATCGCCCGTTGAGGAATGCTGATGCATTGTGAGCATTTACTCTAAACTCAAAGAAGGAAATTTCAGCTATAATCTAGCTTCCTTCATCCACCTCCCTATCAATCTATCTGTTTAAATATACACATTTGCCTTCATGAGTGTAGGTGCCATATATCACTGGGCCCAAACATTTCTGTCTATCTGTGTGTACCTGCATGTTTTGTGTTTATATATATATACTTATACACTTTGATTTCAGATACTTTACAGTAAGTTAGTGTGAATCTTGTCATCTTTGAATCTGTAATTAAGTTGTTAAGTCGCTGTTTTGATCATAATATAATGTATTATATTATAATATAATTAGTATATTAATAATATACTGAATTATTTGTAAGTCTTTAAATTAGTCAATTATTAAGTGTGGTGTATGATAGGCATGGACTCCGTAGGGTGCAAGTACAGAATCAACTTTATACAGAATTTTCTGATTATATAGTATTTCTTGTTAAAAGGGGAGGTTCTTTTATTCCCCAATCATCACCCGATTCGTGTTCCCCACAAGGTCTGCTATTCTGTTTTTCTCTTGCACCTGGCGGGCGCCTGGCTGTCTGTTCTCAGCTCCTTATCTCCTAGATTCGGCCAGTCACATGTTATTTACGAGCTACTGAAGAATGCAAGGTCTGTTTTGTGCATATCTTTTCTTTGAACCGCTGTTTTTTTCTGCTTTAGCGCACATGTGGAAATTGCACATTTCCCATGCCGTCTTTATTTGCTAAAGCGTTGTTCTCCACATCTCCCCCTTTTTTGTTTATGACAACCCCGTTGAGCAACAGTGTGGCCATAACATGTGCCTCTATCTTCCGCTCTCGTCAGATAGCCGACATTGAATCTGTAAAAAAACCCACCAAGAACAAGAAAAACAACACAGTGCCTATGCCAATAAAAACCCACATTCGAAGATTTAAACCACTAAACCAAGTTTTTGGATTTAGCCATGATAGGCCATTTTTTAATGTGTCGAATACACTTTGACTCATTAGTTCCCATAATTTTTTAATTTGGTCCCTCAATTGATCATGTAAAGACTGAATATTATGTTGAAGAGATAAATCAAATGTCCTTCTAAATGTTGTTTCACTATTTTATAAATCGCTAAAAGTTATACAACTCCTAAAGTCTGGTGAAGACAGGGTAATACAAAAAGATCCATTACATGATAGAATAGTAGCATTGGAGGTTAGAGCAAAAGATAAGGATAGGTTGTGCAGACCATGTTTTCTGCTTCAGACAAAAGCGTTACATTAGCCTTAGTTGTGTTGTCCGTCATTAGTACTTGATATAATTGTCGCTTAAAAAAGGAAAGACCCATCTGCCAAATATTTGAATGAGCCGGGAAAAAAGATAAATCTGATGTGTTAAAACTATCATTGTAATACATCTGCAATTCTATAAGCCACCATATCTTAATTTTGAGGTTGATCAATCCCAGATGCAACATCATCTTGGTGTTTCTTATCATCCTGTTCATCTTCAGTATGTGTTTTCACTTGCACTGGCTTTACATACCTTGCAGGGATCCAATAGGGACCTGAGGGAAGAGAAACACAAGCATATCCCCGTCCCCAGGTAAGCAAGGGGACCGGTCCTTCCCATTGACTAGATTCCAAATTTTTATAAAACACCTGAGGCTTCACGGTAGAGGATTCCTCAGTTCTAAAATGTCTACCTACTGCGGAACTATATTGCTTAGATCCAGATAGATTAAGAAAATTTAGAACATAAGTAGCTTTGTCTAATATTTCCTGCGGTGTTGTCCCTACTGGATTCCCCCTTTTTTGTTTATCAATAATAGATTTCAAAGAACGGTGGGCACGTTCTATTATTGCTTGACCAGTAGGGGAACGCGGAATTCCAGTAATATGTTCAACTCCCCAATCCTGTAAGAATAACAGAAAACGTCGAGAAACATAAGCTGGGCCATTGTCTGTTTTAACTTTCTGTGGGACCCCCATGGTCACAAAGCATCTCAAAAAATGCTTCATGTTATCTCTGGCACGTTCTCTGGAATGGGCAGTGGCTACCAGAAAACCAGAGAAGGTGTCAATAGAAACATGAACGTACTTAAGGCATCCAAAAGAAGAAATATGTGTGACGTCTGACTGCCACAAATCATTAGCATTTAAACCTCTGGGATTAGTCCCTGGTAAAACTGGCAAAGGGGACAGGCACTGACAATCCGAGCATGCTCGAATTATATCTTGAGCTTGTGCAGTAGTTAAAGAGAAGTGCTTTCGTAATGAGTGTGTGTTTTGGTGGAAAAATTCATGAGCTAATTTTGCCTGATCAAAACGTCGAGGAAAAAACGCAGCCATTGTGAATTGGTCTGCTATTGTATTACCTTCGGCAAGGGGTCCTGGTAAGTTAGTGTGAGAACGAATATGGACAATGAAATAAGAACGCTGTCTGATTTTTAAAAGTTGGGCTAGCTTTAACAATAAATCAAACAACTGTTTGTTGTCTACCTCTCATATAAAAGCGGATTCTAAGCGCTGAACAATACCTGTAACATATGCAGAATCTGCAAGGATATTAAGAGGTTCCTTAGAAAATAACTCAAAGGCACGGACCGCTGCAGCTAACTCTACAATCTGCGTCGATCCAGATAAGTGAGAAACATCTGAGGCCCGCTCCTCGCAGTTTGCGTGACGCCATCCAACTGCAGCCTTACCTGTTTCGCCAGAACCATCGATAAACACAGTACGAGCATTTTGTAGAGGAACAGAACTCAACAAAGACCGTGGTTGAAGAGGTAAACAGTGCAGAGAACCTAATAAACGATGGCGTGGCAAAGAATACAAAACAACATTAGTATAATCAGCCAGTGCAGCCTGAAAAGTCAAACTATTACACAATACAACATGAAATTCTTCTTTGGTTAATGGTAGATGAAGGAAGGTAGGATCTTGTCCTGTCAATTGTTGACATCTCAAATGACCCTGCGAAAGAAGTCTAGCAATCATTTCTAGGGCAGTGGTCAATGTTTTCGCAAAAGAATGTGGCAAAAATAACCATTCCAAAATGCGTAAAGCATGCTCTTCCTTCCGCACCTTCTCGTCCCACTGACCTAGGAGAGCATATGGTTGAAAGGAATGATAAACGATGAACAACTGGCAATTGCAGAGAAATTCGATGAGCAAATGTAAAATTAATTTTATCACTGTCTGCAGCGCCAACTGGGCTGCTTCTGTCAATTGTCTAGGAGAAGTTAGTTCAGGATTCCCCTTCAACAACGAAAACAAGGGCGACAGTTCGTGTGTCGTTACTCCCAACAGAGGTCGAAGCCAGTTAATTGTCCCCAACAACTTCTGTAAGTCATTTAGAGTACTCACTGTAGTAGCAAGTCGTACAGACTGTGGATATACATGCGAATCAAGAAGTTTCCAGCCAAGATACCTCCATGGAGGGAGTGATTGTACCTTTTCCGTCACAACTTGGAGACCGTATCGCCGAAGCTCAGCTACTAAACTGTCGAAAACTCGGGAAAGAGATGATTCAGTTTCCGCAGCCAACAAAATATTGTCCATGTAATGATATAACATGATTGCATCATATGTTTTGCGAATATTTGACAAGGCCTCACTAACAACAATTTGACATATAGTTGGGCTATTTTTCATTCCATGTGGTAAAACCACGCAATGAAACCGTTGCATGAGTCTATCATTATTAATCACAGGAACCGAAAAGGCAAAACGAACACAATAGCTCTGAGGTCCTGCAACAATCTCCATTTGCCAGACTTTTTAGGAATAACAAATATAGGAGTATTCCAAGGGCTCGTGGAGGGAACAATATGGCCTAATTGTAGCTGCTCTTGCACCAATTCATGAGCCCTTTCTAGCCGCTCACCTTTCAAAGGCCACTGATCTAGCCATACTGGCTTATCTGATAACCAAGTCAGTTTGAGTCACGGCTGAACGTCAGTGGCCCATGTTAAAAATGTTTCGTTATTGTCATGTTCCATTGTTGCAAGAGATCACGACCCCATAAAGTACATGGCACAGTTAAAACATATGGTTTTAAAACCGCTTGTTTGTTGTCAGGACCTTCCACAATCAAGGAATGCATACTCTGCCAAGGTATCTGTGTCCCTCCAATTCCAGTAATAGCAGCAAATGCCTGTACTAATGGCCATTCCTGTGGCCAGTCCGATCGTTGAATAATAGAAACATCCGCTCCGGTGTCCACTAAGCCAGTGAACACCCGACCGTTTATTCTACAAGTCAACATCGGTTGTCCCGTGGTAATCTTCTGTGTCCAAAAAATGCGAGGCAGACCTGTACTACCAAACCCAGAGGACCCCCTTTCGCCAACATGGGCGGAACTTTCAGTTTGAATTTGTGTGTTGGGCAGCAAAAGCAATTGTGCAATTCGCTCTCCAATAGGTATAGTACAAGGTGGCATAGGGGTCCAAACCATAATTCTTATTTCCCCAGTATTATCGGAATCTATGACCCCAGGCAAAACAAATAAACCTGCTCTGGAAGTGGAGGAACAACTGAGCAATAAGGCACATAGACCCTTAGGCAAAGGTCCATACACTCCTGTCGGCACTAGATGTACTGACTGATCTCGAATTACTGTGGATTGACTGGTGGCCAGGTCCAACCCGGCGCTGCCTGCTGTGGCTGGTCTGAGAGACTCGACTGTAGTGAGTTGCCAGCGTTCATCTCGCTTATTTGTGCCGGCCATGTCAAGGACTGTGCTGGCAGGGGCTGGGGCTGGGTCCTGTTGTGTAGTCTCAGGGCACCGGACCTCGCGCCCCTCCTCCCGTTTCCCGAGGTATTCTCAGGGAGTGGATTGCCTTGTTTGTCAAACTTAGAACAACATTGATTACCCCAATGGTATCCCTTTTGACAATGAGGGCATAATTGAGCAAGTTGTCTTCCCTGCACTCCTTGTCCTCATCCTCCTCTTCTCGCTTTCGGACAATCTTTCTTCACATGCCCTTCCTGACCACAGGAGAAACATTTAGTAGCAGCTCGTGCGACTGCCAACTGTTGAGCTAAGGCAGCAGCTAGCATATCTGCCTCATGTTGCTCAGAGCCCACGTTTTGGCATGCTCTAATAAGATCATTCAAAGTTTTTGCGTGATTACGAATAGGATCAATGGCTCGCCTGCAGTCCGTGTTTGCATTCTCAATAGCGAGCTGAAACAATAACAATTCTGCTGCTTCAGAAGACTCTATCTGTCTCTGTGTAGCAGTTTGTAAACGATCCAAAAATTGTATGTACGGCTCCTGAGGTCCCTGACGAATGGAAGCAAAGGACGACTCTAGCTTGTCGAGATCCGGCACCCGTTGGAGTGCCCTCAAGGCTAACCCTGTGGCTTGGGCAAGAACATTCCGCGATAGTCCAGCCTGTGCTATCCCCGTAGCATAATGCCCTTCTCCCATTAATTCGTCAAGACCAATAGCAGTTCCTGCCGTTAAATTGTTCATCACCTGAACTTGCACCAGCTCACGGTATTCCGAAAACCACATAGAGTACTGTGCTGCAGACAACACAAGACATAGGATGGATTTCCAGTCTAAGGGTGTCAGTACGTAAGATTCTCCTATAACCTGTAACAAGTTCATTGTGAATGATGCCTGCAAACCATACTCCTTTATCGATTTGTGCACCTCCTTTATTACATCATATGGTAAATGAGTGTATTCGGGCGGTCTATTCGGTTGATACAACACAGGCATGGCTTGAAGAAGCGATATGTCCCCTCTTTTTAGTGCCTCTGTCCGGCACTCGTCAAGTAGTCCACCCAAAATTTTAGACTGAACAGTTCCTTGTAATGGGTAACTCGGGGGGGGGGGAGGGGGTGCAGAAGGGGGTGGGCGTGCGCCGAGTGGGGGGGTGGGTGGGGTGGGCATCAGGGATATCTGTGAGAGAGTCTTTTGTCTCTGTTGTTGCAAAATCTCTTCTGCCGTGGGGGCAGAAGCAGCCATCGCTTTTACAGGATTAAGCGGGGGATATAAATCCGGCTCTCGTTCGGGGTCAACGGGACCTGGATCAAAAGGATCCCCAGGGTCTGCTCTGCCCTCCAACAGCAGAGGCTCAGTCACCACCTCAGCATAGTCTGACTCCAACTCAGGATCTATTAATTCAAACGAATGACATTCTTTTCTCGTATTTGTCTCAGCGGGTGGTGATACGGAGTCATTCACTTTCTGCAATACCTGTTCAGCAGGTAGCAGAGTCCTGAGAGCAGTATAAACCACACGCCAGGTAATCAATATACCATTGGGGAGCTCCAACTGCAAAAGCTGCTTAGCTTGCAGCTCCTCTCCAACCTTCTGCCATTGAGTGAGATCATATGAGCCTTTAACAGGGAACCACGGACAATAGTTCTGAATCCATACAAGCAACCTCACCAAATGCAGCAGAGCAACCTTAAAGCCTAGTTCTCGTAAAGTACATTGTAAATTCTCTGTATGCAACTTCTGTTCTCGAGTCACTGACTGTCCCATAATGAAGAGAAAAAAAAGACAGTCTAAAAAACTTCCCCGTGGCTGCTCACCTGTTTCGTCCAGCAACCGGTGATGAATATGAGTGCTCAATGCAGTGCAATTTCCTCCGTCCAGCTATGCAGGGGTACACCACCGGTAATTTTCCGCACTGCTTTTCCTTCTTCTCTTTTCCAAGTCCTTCTTCTATTTTTCAAGTCCGGATTCGGGCGTCATTTGTGGTGTATGATAGACACGGACTCCGTAGGGTGCAAGTACAGAATCAACTTTATTACAGAATTTTCTGATTATATAGTATTTCTTGTTAAAAGGGGAGGTTCTTTTATTCCCCAATCATCACCCGATTCGTGTTCCGCACAAGATCTACTATTCTGTTTTTCTCTTGCACCTGGCGGGCACTTGGCTGTCTGTTCTCAGCTCCTTATCTCCTGGATTCGGCCAGTCACATGTTATTTACGAGCTACTGAAGAATGCAAGGTCTGTTTTGTGCATATCTTTTCTTTGAACCGCTGTTTTTTTCTGCTTTAGCGCACATGTGGAAATTGCACATTTCCCACGCCGTCTTTATTTGCTAAAGCGTTGTTCTCCACAATTAAGTGCTGCTAAAAATCAACCTTTGATTTAACTCATTCTATTAATAAATTTTGAATTGACAAAATCATAACCATGTTAAAACACCTTCATCCATGACAGGGCCCCATTTGAAATAGTTCTTCTTCCTGGTCACCTGATAGAGAGGGCTTACAGTCAGACTGTAATTTGGAATATGCATTCTCCAGAAACTCACAACATCTAAGAAAGTCTGTGTTTCCCTTTTGCTACTTGGTGGAGACATAGCTGTTATTTTGTTCATCACGTCTATTGGGTAGCTAGGTAGCCTATGTCCAGGATGCACTGAGCCTCTTGGCCAGTCACAGTGGGGTGCTTTTGCCACTCATTCCCAATTAGGCTTACTTCAGATTCCAATACAGTTAAGTGTTGGATCCCCCTGTCACTCCAGAAATACAGAATAGGTTCTGCCCTTTATAGCTTGGTGACATTAGAGTAAACTGTGCACCCGTGCCCACCAGAGTCTTATACTCTGTGTTGGGTTTGCGTGGCAAGGTTTTGGTAGTGGGTGGGGGCTATAGGCGTGGCTCCTGTGAGGAGCTTCTAGAAGCTTCCACTGTGTCTGACAGAGCCAATGCAGCCAGCTCCAAGATGGGCTCGCCGCTGGCCAAGGCCAAGCCAATCAGCGCCTCTGTGATAACATATTTAAGAAGGAAAAAAAACAAGTTAGAGGGAGAGCTTTTGCAGCCGGAGAGAGGAGTGAGAAGATGTAAGAAACTCTGCAGACACCAAGGTCAGTGAAGAAGGAGTGGGAGGAGGTGCTCCAGGCACCGGAGCAGAGATCCCCCTGCAGCCCGTGGTGAAAGACCATGGTGAGGAAGGCTGTTTCCCCTGCCAGCCCATGGAGGAAGGATGAGGGGGTGTAGAGATCCACCTGCAGCCTGTGGAGGGCCCCATGCTGGAGCAGGTGGAGGCACCTGAAGGAGGCTGTGGCTTATGGGAAGCCCAGGCTGGAGCAAGTCCCTGGCCAGACCAGTAGACCTGTGGAGAGGGGAGCCCATACCAGGGCAGTTTGCTGGCAGGACTTGTGACCCTGTGGGAGAGACCCACGCTGGAACAGTTTTTCTCCTGAAGGTCTGCACCCCATGGAGGAGACCATGCTGGAGCAGTTCATGAAGGACTGTAGCCTGTGGGAGAGACTCCATGTTGGAGCAGGGGAACGTTGAGAGGCGTTCCTCCTCCTGAGGACAAAGAAGCGGCAGAAACAACGTGCGCTGAACTGTCCGCAACCCCCATTCCCTGCCCCCCCTGTGCTGCTGAGGGGGGTGGAGGTTGAAGCTGGGAGTGAAGTTGAGCCCGGGAAGATGGGAGGGGTGGGGGGAGGTGTTTTAAGATTTGATTTTATTTCTCATTCCTCTAGTCTGTTTTGCTTAGTAATAAATTAGATGAATTCCCTCTCTAAGTTCTGTCTGTTTTGCTCGTGACGATAATTAGTGAGTGATCTCTCCCTGTCCTTATCTCGACCCAAGCCTTTTGTTATACTTCTCCTCCCCATCATGCTGGGGGAGGGGTGAGCAAGCAGCCGCGTGGTACCTTGCTGCCGGCTGGGCCTAAACCACGACATACTCCTGGGAGTCTGATGTTCCAGACCATTGAATCCACACAGTCCAGTAAAAGCAGTTGTCCCTTTCCTCCACTTGACTGGTGGCAGGGTACCTCTAGTCCTGGTCATAGTATATGTTACCAATGAATGGGTTCCTATGATGCACGTGGGTTCAAATCCCATCCTTGTTATTCACTTCTTGTAAATACAAATCAGAAGCTCCTTCCATAAGATCAGAGGTAAGATCAGTCCTCCTACTCTGTCTGGGGAAGTGCCCACTGGAGACTAGAACAGCAATTTTCCTGGAGGAATCCCCATTTGTGATTGTTTTTCCTTGCAATTCATGTACCCGTGCCTCTAGGGTCAAGGTAGGTTTTCCATCCTACTTAGAATCATAGAATCTTTAAGGTTGGAAAAGACCTCTAAGATCATCAAGTCCAACCGTCAACCCAACACCACCATGTCTACTAAACCATGTCCCGAAGTGCCATGTCTACACACTTTTTGAACACCTCCAGGGATGGTGACTCTACCACTATCCTGGGCAGCCTGTTCCAATGCCTGACCACTCTTTCAGTGAAGAAATTTCTCCTAATATCCAATCTAAACCTCCCCTTGACGCAACTTGAGACCATTTCCTCTTGTCCTATCACTAGTTACTTGGGAGAAGAGACCAACACCCACCTCGCTACAACCTCCTTTCAGGTAGTTGTAGAGAGCAATAAGGTCTCCCTTGAGACTCCTCTTCTCCAGGCTAAACAACCCCAGTTCCCTCAGCCGCTCCTCATAAGACTTGTGCTCCAGACCCTTCACCACCTTCGTTGCCCTTCTCAGGACACGGTCCAGCACCTCAATGTCCTTCTTGTACTGAGGGGCCCAAAAACTGAACACAGTACTTGAGGTGCGGCCTCACCAGAGTCGAGTACAGGGCCACAATCGCATCCCTACTCCTGCTGGCCACAGGATTCCTGATAGAAGCCAGGATGCTGTTGGCCTTCTTGGCCACCTGGGCACACTGCTGGCTCATGTTCAGCCGGCTGTCAACCAGCACCCCCAGGTCCTTTTCTGCTGGGCAGCTTTCCAGCCACTCTTCCCCAAGCCTATAGCATTGCATGGGGTTGTTGTGACCCAAGTGCAGAACCTGGCACTTGGCCTTCCTGAACCTCATACAGTTGGCATCGGCCCATCGATCCAGCCTGTCCAGATGCCTCTGCAGAGCCTTCCTACCCTCAAGTAGATTGACACTCCCGCCCAATTTGGTGTCGTCTACATACTTACAGAGAGTGCGCTTGATCCCCTCAGCCAGATCATTGATAAAGATATTAAACAAGACTGGCCCCAGTACTGAGCCCTGGGGAACACCACTTGTGACTGGCCACCAACTGGATTTAATTCCATTCACCACAACTCTCTGGGCTCGGCCTTCCAGCCAGCTTTTTACCCAGCAAAGAGTGCACCTGTCTAAGCCATGAGCCACCAGCTTCTCTAGGAGAATGCTGTGGGAGACAGTATTGAAGGCTTTACTAAAGTCCAGGTAGATAACATCCACAGCTTTTCCCTCATCCACTAGGCAGGTCACCTGGTCATAGAAGGAGATCGGGTTGGTCAAGCAGGACCTGCCTTTCATGAACCCGTGCTGGCTGGGCCTGATCCCCTGGTTGTCCTGCACCTGCCTGGTGAGCGCACTCAAGATGAACTGTTCCATAGTCTTCCCCGGTACCGAGGTCAGGCTGACAGGCCTGTAGTTTCCCGGATCCTCCTTCCGGCCCTTCTTGTAGATG